>NW_026111858.1:145000-267500 GCF_024679095.1 Eriocheir sinensis | reverse complement strand
ACAGAAGCGCCGAAGTCTTCTTCAAACTATATTTAGCATTAGTTAGACATCATCTTGACTATGCGGTTCAGTTCTGGTCACCTTACTATAGAATGAATATCAAAATGTTAGAATCGATGCAGAGGAGGATGACTAAGATGATTCAGGGGTTGAGAAACTTGTCATACGAGGAGTGACTCAAACAGTTAAACTTGCATTCTCTAGAAAGGCGAAGGGTGCGTGGAGACATGATCGGGGTTTATAAATGGATGAAGGGCTTTAATAAGGGAGACATTCATAAGGTTTTGTTGGTAAGAGAACCGGGTAGGACACGAAGTAATGGGTTTAAACTGGATAAATTCAGATTCAACAGGGACATAGGCAAAGATTGGTTTACAAACAGGGTGGTGGATGAGTGGAATAGGCTTAGCAGTCATGTGGTGAGTGCCAATACAATTGTCACATTAAAAAATAGATTAGATAAACTCATGGACAGCGATATTAAGTGGGGTTAGATACACGGGAGCTACACGGGAGCTTAGGTTCAGAGGAGCTGCCTCATACAGGCCTACCGGCCTCTTGCAGACTCCTATGTTCTTATGTTCTTATGTTCGTATTACTGCTTCCAGGAGCGAGACCCCTCTGTATGTGCCTAGCGCATCGCAGAGGTGATTGTCTCTGGAATGGAGGCACACATTCCACGTACTTTCTCTACACCTCATGCTAAAAAGCCTTGGTTTAATCACGCTTGTTCTCGTTTATCAAAGACAGAGTTGCAGCTCACAAAAGGTACCAGAGCCTTCGGAGTCCTGCTAACAATGATCTTTGTATTTCTTCCCGAAATCGTGCCAAATCTATTCTTCGACTCAACAAAACGTCTTTCATCAATAGAAAATGTCAAGACCTTGCTCTCTGTAATTCTTCCAGAGACTTCTGGCACGTAGCTAAAAATATCTCCAACTGCACTTCTTCATCTTTCCCTTTTCTCCTTAATCAATTAACCCTGACGGGAGCACCGCTGTCTCATCTATCCCAAAGGCTGAACTCCTCTCACAAACTTTCTGTAAGAAGTCCACTCTGGACGATTATGGTCATATTCTTCCTATACATCACCCCTCTGACTCATTTATGCCTGTTATTAAGATTCATAAGAACGATGGTTTTTTTTATGCCCCCTCTGGCCTCAGCTTTCAGAAGGCTTATTGACCTGATGGAATGCCTCCTATTGTCCTAAACATCCGTGCCTCCTTGCTGGCACCCTGCCTGGTCAAACTCTTTCGTCTCTGCCTATCAACATCTATCTTTCGTTCCTGCTGGAAGTACGCCTTCATATAGCCTCTGTCTAAGCAGGGTGAGCGCTCCAATCCCTCAAACTATCGCCCTATATCTTTATTTTCCTGTCTATATAAAGCTTTTGAATCAATCCTTAACCGTAAGATGCAAGAGCAAATTTCTACTTCTGACCATTCTATATGATCGCAAGTATGGGTTCCGCAGGGGGCGTTCTACTGGCAATCTTCTTGCTCTCTTAACTGACTCTTTGTCATTCTTTCATAGCCGTTTCGGTGAACCTTTCGCAGTTGCGGTACACATATTGAAAGCACAAGTCTTTGCTTTCTAAACTGCCCTCTTACCTTCTTTCGGTTCCTTTATCTCCAGCTTCCTTTCCGGCTGTTCTATCTCCGCTGTGGTAGACGGTCACTGTTCTTTCCCTAAACCTATCTACTGTGGTGTTCCACATGGCTCTGTTCTATAACCCACTTTCTTCCTGTTATTCATCAATGATCTTCATTCCATAATAAACTGTCCTATCCATTCATACGCTGACGATCCACTCTACATTATTCAACTTCTTTCAACAGAAGACCCTCTCAACAGGAATTACAAGACTCCAGACCGGAGGCTGCAGAACGCTTAACCTCAGACCTTGCTATCATTTCCGATTGGGATGAAAGGAACCTTGTGTCCTTCGATGCCTCAAAAACCCAATTCCTCCACCTATCAACTCAACACTGTCTTCTAAACACCTATCCCCTATTCTTCGAGAACACTCAGCTGTCACTTTCTTCAACACTAAATATCCTCGGTCTATCCCTACCTCAAAATCTAGATAAACTGGAAACTTCACATCTCCTCTCGGCGTTAAGGTTTATCGTTTTGAATGAATCTAGAATCTGGGTTAATATTTCGGCTGCTGGAGAACTTTTGGGTTGTTCTAAGCCATTCGGCGGTGACTATAAAATGGGCAACTTGTTTGAATGAGCAAGCGGTGCGAGACCCTGCAACCTTCTGGTCACCGCGCCCGCACCCTGATCACTCATTCTCCGCCTTCTTAATTTTATTATCAAAAATTTCACCCGAACAAAACCATAGTCTAGGACAGTGTTTCTTAAACTTTTTTGTGCAGCGGACCCCTTTTATTAAAATTACTCATGTAGCGGACCCTTTATTATTATAATTTTCCTCTTGAGTTTGAAAGTGTTTGCAGGTCATAATATACTGAAATTACAACTGAATTATTTATTACTGGCTTATCTTCAAAATAAATGTTTATATTTTGCTTAACATAATTTCCATCAGGATTTGGTGCTACAAAAATAGGAATTTATGACGTTTTGGCCGAAAATTTGACTGAAATCGATATTAAAAATTATCCTGCGGACCCCTTGGAACATTCCACGGACCCCTGGGGGTCCGCGGACCACACTTTAAGAAACACTGGTCTAGGACCTGCCTAGACTATGGTTTTGTTTTATGATATATATATATATATATATATATATATATATATATATATATATATATATATATATATATATATATATATATATATATATATATATATATATATATATATATATATATATATATATATATATATATATATATATATATATATATATATATATATATATATATATATATATATATATATATATATATATATATATATATATATATATATATATATATATATATGTTACGTAGGTAGAGGAGTGTGCTGTCTTGTAATATTATACGGGTGTATTACATGCTTAGTGTTTCAGAGAGGCAATGCATTTAATGATCTCTTTGTATATTAACACTAGCACATATCCTTTGTTTAACTGTTTGCTTACTGCTGTAAATGATTACTTTTGTTTCATGACCTTGTTTTCATATATTAACAGGGAAGAGGAAAAGTCCATGTACGACATCTCCTATTGCTTCTTTGGTATAAGTGGCATCGTCATTACTGTCATTGTCAGTAGTATCGTTTCGTTATGCACCGGTAAGTTTTCCATTGGCGTATGTGTGTGTGTGTGTGTGTGTGTGTGTGTGTGTGTGTGTGTGTGTGTGTAATAATAATAATAATAATAATAATAATAATAATAATAATAATAATAATAATAATAATAATAATAATAATAATAATAATAATAATAATAATAACAGCAATAATAATAAACGGTTGATTTAGTTGCGGCAGCCGTCAGGCTGAAAATTTACATGTTATAAATACATTTTCACTGAAAATTTACATGTTATAAATACATTTTCACTTCGCTAATGAAACATGTACAAAATGAAGGGGGACGGGGATCAGTAGTCTGATTTGTGCGGGAAGGTTGGGGCGATGGAGCTTGGAGTCGGGAGGAGGGGCGGTGGGGGGAGAACAGTGCGGTGGTGCCGAGAGGGGGGGGGAGGTGTAGTCTCTTCAGATGTCGGTGAGGTCAGGTCAGGCGCTGGGTTCAGGAGACAGTTGACGGTGGTGGTGCAGGTGGGCAGTTTATGGGAGGTCACTCAGGTACCAAGACTTAGTTAGGCGCTGCTAAGCTCCTGGGGCGGCGAGACACAGATGGTGGTTTGCTTCCCGGCTGGTTGATGTAACCGTGAGGACATGTGAACAACGTTGATGAAGTTGCCGTACATCTTGCTCCGAACCTGAGTGACGAGGCTGCCGCACTGCCTGCCACCTGAACTGACCTTCCTCTGCTGCTCGGTGACCGAGTTGGTATCCTTAGGAGCTTAAGTGTGTCGGCAGGGACGCGGTGGATGACGAGGCGTTGACGACACACATCTCTCACTACCCTTCCAGCACCACAAACACACTGCACTCACTGTATGTCTATAAAATTATGTCACAACATTTCCCAAAAAGTTCTTTGGAGTAATGAGTTCCTCGAATAAATGAGAAGAGGCGGGGGAATGAGGAGCGAAGGAAAAGGAAATAGGGTTAACAGGCTGACCAATTAGAGGTAAGGAAGAGGTCTAGTATGTTGGTCCGGTCTTCAAGACGGTTGGGAATACGTGTAGGGTGCTGAACTATAGGTCATTGAGGAGAGCAAAGTTGTAGGCTTGTACACCAGGCTTGTCAGTGAAAGAGGATGAAAGCCAGAGCTGGTGGTGAACATTGAAATCTCCCAAGATGGAGATTTCAGCGGAGGGAGAGTGGGTCAAGATGTGCTCCATTTTAGAGATCAAGTAGTCAAAGAATTTTACATTCTTAGTAGAGTTAGGTGAAAGATAAACAGCACAGATGTATTTAGTAATAGAATGACAATGAAGTCCTAGCCAAATGGTGGAAAATTCTGAAGAGTCAAGGCCGTGGGCACGAGAGCAAGTGATGTCGTTGCGCACGAAGGCGCAACATCCAGCTTTGGATTGAAATTTAGTATAGAGATAGTAGGAGGGAACAGAATAGAGACTGCTGTCAGTAGCCTCAGAAACCTGTGTTTCGGTGAGGAAGAGGTGAGGTTTAGAAAAGGAGAGATGGTGTTCCACAGAATGAAAATTAGAACCAAGACCGCGAATGTTGCAGACATTAATAAGAAAGAGGTTCGAGGAGTTTTCAAGACACCTCTCAGGTCGGCAGCCAGAAGGGGAGTCCGCCCTAGGTGAATTTGATTGAGTCAATCAATCAATCAATGGGGGCATACGCCGGGGGGCGCGTCGCTTCGCTCACCCTACGACGCCAAGCCCGGGGGTCCATCCGGGCGAGTCCCCATGCAGGACCCCTTCCCATCTCGAGTACCTCCCGGCAGGATCTATCGACTTGCTCAATCCACGAACTCCGCGGGCGTCCCCTTGTCCTCTTCCACTCAGGACTGTCTTTTACAGAGACAACCCGGTGAGCAGGATCAGCTTCCGGAAAACGTGACACGTGCCCGTATAGCCGGAGATGGCGTTGAAGGACTATGCAGGTAATACATGTCGAATGAGTCTCACGGAGTAGTCGTCGGTTTGACACAGTCATTCCAGCGATATCCCATGATTCTTCGTAGACACTTATTACCAAAAGCATCAATCCGCCTCTCCAAGTCCCCATTTAGTGTCTACGTCTCACAACCATAGAGTAAGACAGGGAGCACAAGGGACTTGAAGATCTGGATCTTTGTCCTTTTGCACAGGTATCGACAACGCCATATACACAAAGTCCATAACACCGTGGGCCAGACCAATCCGCCGTCAGACTTCCTGGCCAGACTCACCGTTGGTATGAACTACGCTACCAAAATATATGAAACTTTCTGAGATCTCAACGTCCTCGCCACACGCATGAACAAACTGTACTGTTTCATCCGGCAAGCTTCCAAACACCTGTATTTTGGTCTTGGCCCAAGAGACCTGAAGTCCCAAGGGCTTTGCCTCCTCGTGCAGTGCCTCGAGAGCCATCACCAAAACCTCTAGCGACTCCGCAAGGATTACTTCATCATCAGCAAAACCAAGGTCAGTGACCCTGGATTTGCCAATGGATGCTCCGCAATGACTCTTGTCCACGAGTCTGCCCAGTACCCAGTCCATTCACGAGAAAGAAGCTGGACAACCCCCCCAAAACGCACACACACACACACACACACTTCACAGCACTCTCTGTCCCAGAATACAGACCGGTCAGGAAACCAATAGTCCTCGCGGGAATCCCACGGAGTCCCAGAAGTCCCAGAGTGCCTCACGATGCTCTGAATCAAACGCCTTCTTGAGATCGACATAGGCTGCAAGCATCCCCTGTCGAAACTCACGTCGGCGTTCCACCAGTACGCGAAGCGCTAGGATACGGTCATTTGTTGACTTTCCAGGCGTGAACCTAGACTGTTCAGGTCTCTGCAGCTTCAGCAGTTGGCTGCGAATTCGCATCAGCAATAGGTGGGCAAGCACCTTGCCTGGCACACTGAGCAGTGTAATACCACGGTAGTTGTTGCATAGCTGTTGGTCCCCTTTCCTTTTCCAGATAGGGACGACCATCTCCCCCTTCCAGTCAGGAGGAGTGGTACCGGACTGCCATACGGCAGTCAAGACTGCATGCAACCCGCGGAACATGGCCTCACTTCCAGCTTTGAGCAGATTGAGCAGATGTTACAGGCGCCAGGTGCCTTCCCCCACCCCTCAACTCGGCCACAGCCTCCCTGACCTCACTCAGAGAGGGTGGGCTTTCGTCAATGGGTGGATCAGCATCCACCACCTGCAACCCAGCAACTGGAAGCTGCCCACGTGGAGGGTCCGCCATGTACAGCTGCTCAAAGTATTCAGCCCAACGAGTCCTCTGCCCATCCATGTCAGACACGAGACAGCCGTCAGCTGTTTGGATAGCGCTCACCTGAGAGGAAGACTTGGAACGGAGCTTCTTCAGGGCTCAGTAGGCAGGTCAAAGATCATTCGCAGTTAAATGTCCCTCGACTTGTTCGGCGAGACCCTGACATACCTCTCCTTGTCTCTCCTCAGGAGAGGTAGGGTAGGCGGTGGCCGAACTGGTAGCGTACTGGGTCCACATTCACCGCGTGATGGATGACGCGGGTTCAAATCCCCACGCTACCACTCGGATTTTTCAGTCACCGCCGAGTGGCTTAAAACTACCCACATGCTGTCCTGAAGACCACCCATCAACCCGGACTCTAGAGGAAGCCGTCCAAGCGAATCAAGAACGAGTTTCGGGGAGCAGCATGAGCCAATGCAAAATGGCGCCACTATGAACACTCGCCTGCGCCAGAACAGGCTGGGGCGACCATCAGGCCCCACCTGGAAGAAGCCTTGGGCCGACCATCAGGCCCCACCGGGAAGATGCCTACCGGCGCAATAGGCAGCAACGTAAAAAAAAAAAAAAAAAAAAAAAAAAGGAGAGCTCTACTCCAATGTGACAGAACCCTGTATTGGTCCCGATTCACAGCAAGTCTGACAGCGCGACTCTCCTCAATATTCTCCAGCGTCTCCACCGAGGCAAAGCCACTCCTAGATCTCGGGCGCTATCCAATCCACTCCTTGGCAGCTTGCAGAGTCTCACGTTTGAAGGTATCCCACAGTTCTACAGGGTCCTTCAGGGTGCTGAGCACATCAAACCGATTTGAGACTGTCACCGCATACTCTTCAGCACATGCCAGGTCCTTTAGCCTCTCGAGATGGAACACAGTAGTGTTGCGTCTCGAGATTCTTCTTGACCCGACATGAAGCTTGAGTGTTGCAACAACAAGCCTGTGGTCAGTTGCAAAGAACTCAGCACTCCGGTAAACCCTGCAGTTCTGAAGGATCATCCAACGACTACTAACGAGAATGTGGTCGATCTCCTAAGCTATCCCTCCGGCATCGCTATACCAAGTCCAGCGGTGCAGCTCTGGTGTCTGGTACCAGGAACCCGCAAATCTCAACCTTCTGGATTTTGCAAAATTCGGGAGGTAAGAGCTGTTTATGGGGACCAACACAAATCTCGTAGCCAACCCTGTCAGTGCCAGTAGCAGCATTGAAGTCGCCCAGGACGATGAGTGTGTCCCGGGGAGGGCACTGGTCTAATACGGAGTCGAGTTTGGCGTAGAACATCTTCTCTTCAGTTTCACGCATCTCAGTAAGAGCGTACACTGCATCAATAGACATGAATCCCAGTGTGTGCTTCAGCCTCACTCGCATTATTAGCTCATCAACCGGAGCAACCTTAACCACAAACGGCAGCAGTTGGCTGGAGATGCCCATAGCTACCCCCTTGACATGGAAGCCATTGCGCATGCCGGACCAGAAGGTCTCACTGATCTCGCCACTGCCAGGCCTCCTTGTCTCAGAGAGTGCCTCTATGTCCACCCTCAGCCTTCTGAGCTCATTTGATTGATTGAGTGGTTATTTTTAATACGTATAAGTATGTTTTTGCCATCTATGTCATATTGATACCTTTTATATTATAGTCTTCAGAGAGGGGAATATTTCTTTTCATGAATGATGATGTCTCATTGCTTTATTTAGGAAGAGTAACCTTAATATGAACTCAGGTAAATAAGATTTCTTCATATTTGAGTTGGCTGCCACCCTGGTGCTACATTTGTTCAAAGCTGCAACCACTGGAAGAACCAATAAGCGATATATAGAGAAAATTCATAGCTGAGGTGCTTTTCAAAGTAGTCGCATTTTTCAACACGCGTTCATCGAATCGCTGACAAATAAAGATAATTTTGAACCCACGGAGATGGGCCTCTGAATATTTATCACCATCTCCATGAAAATGTAATTAAATGATCAGCCAGCATTTGATGCCGAAAAATCATATACTATGTACTTCAATTAAGTCAATGTTAACCATTGTCTTAACATTTGTAACTATTTATTACTTCCTCTACACAGGTCCGCATCGGCCTCAAGATGTAGACCCTCGGCTGGTGAACCCAACATGTGCAAGACTTCACACCTGGCTGTGGAGAATGTTTTGTTCCTCCAAAAACAAACCCGACCACGTCGACATTCCTTATGAAGAGAGCAGCGTAGCAATGCTGCCCAGCAACGCGGTAGAACTGTCATCTTTGCCAGGAGGAAAGAAACCACATTGAGACTAATGTTAGGACTGACGATTTCAATGTCTATGTGTTATATATCACTGTCATTATAATAATAAGAAGAAGAAAACTTTAACCATTTAAAATCTTTACTGGTTTTCTGAGTACAGATAGGACGTGATTTAGTATCGTTATTAAGTTTAATGACTCAGTCAGTATAAGCATAAATTGAAACTGGGACTTTTTTAATACTTTGTCTCCCTGCGGAAATGTTCAATATAATTTTGAGGCACAGAATCTCTGTATGATTCAATCAACATGTCCATTGACAAAGAGAACATTGCTTTTGAAAACTACTCGGATTTTTCTAAGATGTAATATCATGAATAAAAAACATTCAGGTGCTACATTCCTAATGAAAGCAGATCTGTCCCACATATGTTTTTGTTAATTCCAACCGTCATATGTATATATATATGATATACTCGTGTCTATCACAGCTTCCCTAAAACTAAAACTCTTAAATTATATAGAAGACTTGTATAGAAATGTGCCATACGGGGGGGGGGGGTTCTACCTGGGTAAGTGGGCACCTCAGTTATTTGTTTATTTTCTCATGTTTATTACAATCATATTAATTTGTTTCACTTTACTTTAGAGCTTGTTTATTGGCAACTCCACAAAAGGAGTAGTAAAAATATGGCATCTTATCGATCATTTTAGAACATGTCAGGTTTTCCAGATGTCAAAGCAAAGCATTCTGTAAATTTTAGAAAGTCTCCACACCAAAAAACGTAAGGGTAAGCTACCTATGGAAAAAAAATAGCCACGCATCTGTAATTTGGGATAGCAATAGCAAATATCCTTAGAAGCATTTTGCTAAACTCTGAAGCTTTTAGATATAAGCATTGCTAGCTGTAGCGCGAAAGTAAAGAGTGGAGATTGGGCAATACCTGTTGTCGTCACTTTCGACTTACAATTTACATATGTTTTGGTTGGCTCATAGTCGGTGGGCTTAATTGATGGGGTAGGATGGTTGACCGCACCGGTTAGCTGCGCAGGCAGGCCCTCAATAGTGGCGCCATTCTTTCTTTGTTCATGCCCCACAGCCGAGAACTGTGTTGTTGGGTCAAGG
Source organism: Eriocheir sinensis (assembly GCF_024679095.1). NCBI lineage: Eukaryota > Metazoa > Arthropoda > Malacostraca > Decapoda > Varunidae > Eriocheir > Eriocheir sinensis. The sequence continues at coordinate 257,660 of NW_026111858.1, read as the reverse complement.
CGTGGCTTAGCAATAGGAAGCAAAGAGTGCAAATCAATGGTAAAAGATCTGACTGGGGATGTGTTACGAGTGGGGTCCCACAAGGTTCGGTATTAGGTCCACTTTTGTTTATTATTTATATCAATGACTTAGACACAGGAATTAGTAGTGATGTTAGTAAATTTGCAGATGATACCAAGATCGGTAGAGTAATCGAGTCGGATCAGGACGCTAGTATTCTCCAAGGTGAACTCAACATATTATATGACTGGGCGGATAAATGGCAGATGGAGTTCAATGTAGGGAAGTGCAGTATTCTGAGTGTAGGTAGGAACAACCCCTCACATAACTATTGCTTAAATGACACTCTCATAAGTAGGTCTGGGTGCGAGAGGGATTTAGGGGTCTTAGTGAGCTCTGATCTCCGTCCAAGGGCACAATGCATTCAAGCTAGAAATCGAGCTAATAGGGTACTGGGATTTATTTCAAGGAGCGTAAGCAACAGAAGCCCCGAAGTCTTCCTCAAACTATATTTAGCATTAGTTAGACCTCATCTTGACTATGCGGTTCAGTTCTGGTCACCCTACTATAGAATGGATATCAAAATGTTAGAATCGGTGCAGAGGAGGATGACTAAGATGATTCAGGGGTTGAGAAACTTGCCATACGAGGAAAGACTCAAACAGTTAAACTTGCATTCTCTAGAAAGGCGAAGGGTGCGTGGGGACATGATCGAGGTTTATAAATGGATGAAGGGCTTTAATAAGGGAGACATTCATAAGGTTTTGTTGGTAAGAGAACCGGGTAGGACACGAAGTAACGGGTTTAAACTGGATAAATTCAGATTCAACAGGGACATAGGCAAAAATTGGTTTACTAACAGGGTGGTGGATGAGTGGAATAGGCTTAGCAGTCATGTGGTGAGTGCCAATACAATTGTCACATTCAAAAATAGACTAGATAAATTCATGGACAGCGATATTAGGTGGGGTTAGATACACGGGAGCTTAGGGTCAAAGGAGCTGCCTCGTACAGGCCTACCGGCCTCTTGCAGACTCCTGCGTTCTTATGTTCTTATGTTCTTATGATATTCCTGCTACTGAAACACCCACATTTTTTCTTTGGGAGTGAAATTAAAATTATCAGGAAGTTAACAGGTTTGCCAGATATTCTTTACCGAACTAGTAGAACAACAATGCCAAAGTTTGAAACTGACTGAAACCAAAAAAACAATAGAGAGTAAAACCCAACAATCAGGGAGAAAATGTAGTAGCTATACCTACTCAAAAAAAATGCAACTTTGCAGATATAGAGTGGAGATGATTGAGCTTAAACTACCAGTTGAATGAAAGGAAGGGAGAGATGTTTAGTTTTGTATAAAACTATTAACTCATTGAGAAATGAAGGAGACCCAAAATGTCGTATGCTTGAAGAAAATGGTTGTGTATTATCAGTGAATTCTATAATATGGAACGGACACTTGCCCCACCCTTGCCATTAAGCCGCGAATTTTGGAAAATCAACCGCTTTGGTGCGAATCGTCATAACTCCCCCATTTCTGGGGCTACCGTAAGGTTTTTGGTATCAATCGAGGGCAAGATGAAAGGGCTATATTTGTTAATCAGTGACTGGGCTCGAAAACCGACACGAAAGGGTAAAAAATCCAAAAAAAAAAAAGGCAAAAAAAGTCTCTGAAAAAAAAAAAAAATTGAGTTCCCAACCTTGAAAGCACTTATTGTTTTTAGAATTCAAAACACTTATTAAACAAATGATTTAGCCCTGCCAATTTGCTTTTCAAAATGGTGCATAACATTTCCCTACTCCCAGTAGTTTCGTCGCTAGAGCTCGAAACGTAAACCTGTCGAGAGCGATTTTGACGAACTCCAAACACTTTGACGTTTTTGTCTAGTGTGGCCTTGCTATTGCATCTAGAAGGCTGTAATGTGGCATGTAGCCCCTCTTGCCAATGTAGTCTGACCAACTCGAAGGATACGTTGATAGCTCAATTCCAAATTCGTCGTCGAGCCGTCACAAAATAGCCTGTTTTTCGGCCCTTTTGCCGCGATTTGGACACCTAGTTTTTTGCTTATAACTTGTTTTATTTATTTAATGCTTTCCAATTATTTTATTATTATTAATCTGTATTAAAAGAGCTTTCATGTGCCACCAAGCACTCCTTCCTAGCTTCAGTAATTTTTGCTCGAGCTCGACCAGAAGTCGCGACGAACATTCGCCGAATCTGACTCATTTCACGCGCGCGACGAAAAACCTTCCTGACGCCACAAAAAAAAAAAAAAAAAAAAAAAAAATATATATATATATATATATATATATATATATATATATATATATATATATATATATATATATATATATATATATATATATATATATGAATAAAAAATCATATATGAACACTTCAATATGTTGACTAACTTGTATTAAACCCATTTTAAGATATCTAAATAAAAAAAAAATATTACATTTTTTTTTATAATCATATCAGGAAGGTTTTTCGTCGCGGCGCGTGAAATGAGTCAGATTCAGTTAATGTTCGTTGCGAATTCTGGTCGAGCTCGAGCGAAAACTACTGAAGCTAGGAAGGCGTGCTTGGTGGCAAATGAAAGCTCTTTTAATAAAGATCATTAATCAGAAAAAAATTGAAAGCATTAAATAAAAAAAAAAAAAAGAATGTTATAAGCAAAAAATTAGGACGTCCAAATCACGGCAAAAGGGCCGAAAACCAGGCTATTTTGTGACGGCTCGACGACGAACTTGGAATCGAGCTATCAAAATATCCTTCGAGTTGGTCAAACTATATTGCCATGAGGGACTACATGCCAAATTACAGACATTTAAAGGCAATAGCAAGGCCACACTAGACAAAAATGTCAAAGTGTCTGGAATTCGTGAAAATCGCTCTCGACAGGGTTTACGTTTCGATCTCTAGCGACGAAACTACAGGGAGCAAGGAAATGTTATGCACCATATTGGAAAGCACATTGGCAGGGCTAAATCATTTGTTAAATACGATTTTTTAATTTCTCACAAAATGAGTGGGTTTCTTGCGAATTTATTCGGTTTTTTATCCTCTCAAGTCGGTGTTTGAGCCCGGTCGCTCATTAAGAAAAATATAGCCATTGTACGTTGCCATCGATTGATACCAAAAACTTTACTGTAGCCCCATAAATAAGGGAGTTATGGCGATTCGCACCAAAGCGGTTGATTTTCCAAAATTCGCGGCTTAATGACAAGGGCGCCGCAAAATCAAAAGAGTAAGCCGCCCATTACTTGAAATATGTATCATTGGTTTTATTCTTAATAAATCTTTCCACACGCCAGTGCATCTGTAGAAAGTCTTCAACCATTTCAGAGGAGTTAAAACAGGTATTAAAATCAGTTTAAAAAATATTAGTTTTATTGGCTCAATGCATAGCCAGTCCCCAGATATTTTTAATAAACGCCCAAAGTCAGTCTTAAATGATAAACAAAGAGGAAAAAGTAATGCTGCAGATAAGGAAACCACACATCTCATATCAATGCAGTTTGAGTTGATATTCAATTATCATTTAAACTGTATGATTAACATTTGCCACGTGCTATTACAAATAAATTGTTCACATTAATAATCATCTATCAGGAACATTTTGAATGCTTTATTTATGTTTATAGATTTTTTTTTCATTGGAACTCAGGACAAGTTAGGTTAGATTTCTGTTAGGTCAGGTCAGGGTAGGTTAGATTTAATTTGTCAATCAAGTTAAAGTAGCAGCTAACTCTAGTTTTAAGGCTGAACTGCATTTTTTTCTCATTTATGCATATTGTCAGGACAAAACATTTATTTCCGGGGAATTTTCATGTTTGCTTTCGTTTGATTTGCATCGTTAAAAAAAATCACCAATATGAGGAAGGGGGGATGAAAAAAACTAGTAGCTTGCAAAAGATTGGGTAACAGGATAATCAAAAAATATATCAAAACTAAGCAAAAAAAAAAATGGTTTCATGCGTCAGGGCGGGACGGGTGTAGGCTACTTCCAGAATTTAGCAAAGCTAACACCATTTCAATTCCCTGTTAACTACCACGGACACATTATAAATCTATCCCACATAAAAAGTCAATGTGGTTATATTAACAAAAGTGAGGAGAGAGACCTTAAATAAGTAGAAATGCATAACTTCTTTTATCAATAGAAAATGTCAACATCTTTCTTCTTCTAATTCTTCCCGTGACTTCTGGCATATAGCTAAAAATATCACCTCCAATTTCACTTCTTCCTCTTTCCCTCCTCTCCTTAACCCTGACGGCAGCACTGCCGTCTCATCTGTCTCTAAGGCTGAACTCCTCGCTCAAACTTTCTGTAAGAACTCCACCCTGGACGATTCTGGGCATATTCCTCCTACTCATCCCCCCTCTGACTCCTTTATGCCTGTTATTTAAATTCTTAGAAATTATGTTTTCTATGCCCTCTCTGGCCTCAACTCTCAGAAGGCTTATGGACTTGATGGAGAGCCTCCTATTGTCCTTAAAAACTGTGCTTCCGTGCTGACACCCTGCCTGGTCAAACTCTTTCGTCTCTGCCTATCAACATTTACCTTTCCTTCCTCCTGGAAGTATGCCTTTGTACAGCCTGTGCCTAAGGAGGGTGACCGTTCCAATCCCTCAAACTACCGCCCTATAGCTTTACTTTCCTGTCTATCTAAAGCTTTTGAATCAATCCGTAACCGGAAGATTCAAAAGCACCTTTCCACTTCTAACCTTCTATCTGATCGCCAGCATGGATTCCGCAAGGGGCGTACTACTGGTGATCTCCTTGCCTTCCTAACTGACTCTTGGTCATCCTCTCTTAGCCGTTTCGGTGAAACCTTTGCTATTGCGCTGGACATATCAAAAGCTTTTGAAAGGGTCTGGCACAAATCTTTGCTTTCCAAACTACCCTCCTACGGTTTCTATCCTTCTCTCTGTACCTTTATCTCCAGTTTCCTTTCTGACCGTTCTATTTCTGCTGTGGTGGACGGTCACTGTTCTTCCCCTAAACCTATTAACAGAGGTGTCCCACAGGGTTCTGTCCTATCTCCCACTCTCTTTCTGTTGTTCATTGATGATCTTCTTTCCAAAACGCCTCAAAAACACAGTTTCTCCACCTATCCACTCGACACAATCTTCCAAACAACTATCCCCTATTCTTTGACAACACCCAGCTATCACCTTCCTCAACACTAAACATCCTCGGTCTATCCTTAACTCAAAATCTCAACTGGAAACTTCATATCTCATCTCTTACTAAATCAGCTTCCTCGAGGCTGGGCGTTCTGTACCGTCTCCGCCAGTTCTTCTCCCCTGCACAGTTGCTGTCCATATACAGGGGCCTTGTCCGCCCTCGTATGGAGTATGCATCTCATGTGTGGGGGCTCCACTCACACAGCTCTTCTGGACAGAGTGGAGGCTAAGGCTCTTCGTCTCATCAGCTCTCCTCCTCATACTGATAGTCTTCTACCTCTTAAATTCCGCCGCAATGTTGCCTCTCTTTCTATCTTCTATCGATATTTCCACGCTGACTGCTCTTCTGAACTTGCTAACTGCATGCCTCCCCCCCTCCCGCGGCCCCGCTGCACTCGACTTTCTACTCATGCTCATCCCTATACTGTCCAAACACCTTATGCAAGAGTTAACCAGCATCTTCACTCTTTCATCCCTCACGCTGGTAAACTCTGGAACAATCTTCTTTCATCTGTATTTCCTCCTGCCTACTACTTGAACTCTTTCAAGAGGAGGGTATCAGGACACCTCTCCTCCCGAAATTAAGCTCTGATTTTGGACACTCCTTTAACCTCTGTTGGGGAGCAGTGAGTAGCGGGCCTTTTTTTCTTTTTTTTTTCTTTGCGCCCTTGAGCTGTCTCCTTAGCTGTAAAAAAAAAAAAAAAAAAAAAAAAAAAGAACTGTCCTATCCATTCTTACGCCGATGACTCCACTCTGCATTACTCAACTTCTTTTAATAGAAGACCCCCTCCACAGGAACTTAACGACTCAAGGCTGGAGGCAACAGAACGCTTAGCCTCAGCCCTTAATATTATTTCCGATTGGGGCAAGAGGAACCTGGTGTCCTTCAACGCCTCAAAAACACAGTTTCTCCACCTATCCACTCGACACAATCTTCCAAACAACTATCCCCTATTCTTTGACAACACCCAGCTATCACCTTCTTCAACACTAAACATTCTCGGTCTATCCTTAACTCAAAATCTCAACTGGAAACTTCATATCTCATCTCTTACTAAATCAGCTTCCTCTAGGCTGGACGTTCTGTACCGTCTCCGCCAGTTCTTCTCCCCTGCACAGTTGCTATCCATTTACAGGAGCCTTGCCCTCCCTCGTATGGAATATGCATCTCATGTGTGGGAAAGGTCCACTCACACAGCAATCCTTGACAGAGTCAAAGGCACTTCGTCTCATCAGCTCTCCTCGATAGTCTTCTACCTCTCAAATTCCACCGCCATGTTGCCTCTCTTTCTATCTTCTATCGATATGTTCATGTTGACTGCCAACGACTTGAACTCTTTCAGGAGGTGGGTATCAGGACACCTCTCCTCCCGAAATTGACCTCTCTTTTTGGACACTCCTTTGACCTCTATTCAGGAGCAGTGAGTAGCGGGCTTTTTTTTTTTTCTTTACGTCCTTGAACTGTCTCCTTAGCTGTAAAAAAAAAAAAAAAAAACACAACCGCGCGTGTCCTTGTTCGGGGCATAGAGTAAAATTTACGAAGTAAATAATAACTACCTGTTATGATATGCCTTCCGCACGCTTTCCAGAGGTTAGGATTTGAAGTCTGGGCTCTGGAAATCCTTGATAACCTGAGCCTGCTTCTTTCCCTCGTCAACAACTTGCGGAGTCGGCACTTTAGGAATGCCATAAAAAGAGACCTGGGTGTTTGTTGGACTTATTTCAACATCCAACCACACAACATATGTGTGGCATCGCTGTTCTTACACCCACACATACAAACAAACAAGAAGGAACCAAATAAAACCCAAGGAGATATTAGTATAGACTCCGTGAGACAACCCATCGTCGCGGCCGCCGGTCAGCGTTTCCATGGTAACAGAGTTTGTTGGTCTCACGCTCCCATGATGCACCGTGGCGTGACCTCAATCGAAAACACTGTATACAACTCGCGCAGAACCGTCCAAACGAAAATGTGGCAATATTCTTAGCCGTTACGGTGAAACCTTTGCTATTGCGCTGGACATATCAAAAGCTTTTGATAGGGTCTGGCACAAAGCTTTGCTTTCCAAACTACCCTCCTACGGTTTCTATTCTTCGCTCTTTACCTTTAGCTCAAGTTTCCTCTCTGACCGTTCTATTTCTGCTGTGGAAGACGGTCACTGTTCTTCCCCTAAACCAGTTAATAGTGGTGTTCCGCAGGGTTCTGTAATATCTCCCACTCTCTTTCTGTTGTTCATTGATGATCTTCTTTCCAAAACGAACTGTCCTGTCCATTCTTACACCGATGACTCTACTCTGCATTACTCAACTTCTTTTAATAGAAGACCCACGCAACAGGAACTAAATGATTCCAGGATGGAGGTGGCAGAACGATTAGCCTCAGACCTCAATATTATTTCCGACTGGGGCAAGAAGAACTTGGTGTCCTTCAACGCCTCAAAAACAAAGTTTCTCCACCTATCCACTCGACACAATCTTCCAAACAACTATCACCTATTCTTTGACAACACTCAGCTGTCACCTTCTTCAACACTAAACAGTCTCGGTCTATCCTTAACTCAAAATCTCAACTGGAAACTTTGTATCTCTTCTCTTACTAAATCAGCTTCCTCGAGGCTAGGCGTCTGTACCGTCTCCGCCAGTTCTTCTCCCCCGCACAGTTGCTATCCATTTACAGGGGCCTTGTCCGCCCTCGTATGGAGTATGCATCTCACGTGTGGGGGGGCTCCACTCAAAAGCTCTCTTGAACAGAGTGGAGTCTAAGGCTCTTCGTCTCATCAGCTCTCCTCCTCCTACTGATAGTCTTCTACCTCTAAAATTTCGCCGCCATGTTGCCTCTCTTTCTATCTTTTATCGATATTTTCATGGTGACTGCTCTTCTGAACTTGCTAACTGCATGCCTTCCCCCCTCCCGCGGCCACGCAACACACTCAAGCTCATCCCTTTACTTTCCTAATCCCTTACCCAAGAATTAACCAGCATCTTCACTCTTTCATCCCCCACGCTGGTAAACTTTTTTTTTTTTTTTTTTTTTTTTTTTTTTACGTCTTGACCTATTGCGCCGGTAGGCTTCCTCCCGATGGTCGGTCCAAGGCTGCTTCCCGGTGGGGCCTGATGCTCGGCCCAGCTCGTTCTGCCCCAGGCGAATGTTTATAGTGGCGCCATCTTGCATTGGCTCATGCTGCCCTCCCGGAGCTCATCTTTAATCCTAGAATCTAGAGTCCGGGTTGATAGGTGGTCTTCTGGACAGCATGTGGGTAGTTTTAAGCCACTCGGAGGCGGCTGAAAAATCCCAGCTTGGTGGCACCGGTCAGGGATTGAACTCGCGTCCTCCTGAACGCAGGGCCGTCTCGCTATCTGTTCAGCTACCGCCTCCCCAAGGACCAATCTTCCTTCATCTGTATTTCCTCCTGCCTACGACTTGAACTCTTTCAAGAGGAGGGTATCAGGACACCTCTCCTCCCGAAACTGACCTATCTTTCGGCGACTCCTCTAACTATTTATAGGAGCAGTGAGTAGCGGGCTTTTTTTCACATTTGTTACCTTTTTTTATGCCCTTGAACTGACTCCTCTGCTGTACGTATATTGGCGAAAATACTACTCGTGTGACCTCACCTTAATGTTCATTATATATTGACTATGTTCTTACTTTTAATGTAGAAGCATGTACAGCTTTTATGTAGAGCGTCTCATATTTGATCAAAACTCACTACGAGTAGACATAAGGAAGAATTGGGCAGGAATGAGAAAACTCAGTATACGACTGGACGTCAACCAACCGTGTTACACAAGCATGCATGTCATTGTTAAAGTATATTAACCAGTAAATGGAGAATATGCAACATACAGGTCAGACACCAGTTACTAAGAGGGGTTGGTTACATGTCTTTTGGGAGAGAAATGGTTGTGGAGTGGTGGGGATGGCTTGGTCACCAGAGATAAAAAAAAAAAGACTTACAAGAGTGCTTTAATATAAAAGATAACTCCTGTAAGAGAGAGAGAGAGAGAGAGAGAGAGAGAGAGAGAGAGAGAGAGAGAGAGAGAGAGAGAGAGAGAGAGAGAGAGAGAGCATAATTAATGCAAGGTTTATGGATCACCTTGACAGCTGATCTACACCTAATTATATCATCAGAGTGGACCAAAGCTCTTGACTAAGGAAAACGAACGTGTCTGCTATCATTAGACATCGAAGGAAATGGAAAAACTGAAAGGCCTATGTGTTGTGGGTCAAGTCCTTGCTCTGCTGACCAACTACCTGAAGGACAGGAGCTTAAAAGTTGTTATGAATGGTCGAGAATCATCAGAGTATAAAATCAATGCTGAGGTGCCGCAAGGTAATGTTCTAGGACCACTCCAATGGAGCATCTTTTTAAATGACCTACTGCACCTCATCCCTGAAGCTCGGGCGTTTGCTGATGACGGTACGGTGACGATATCGTACGACCCGGGCCAGGAAAAAGCACTGGTGGAGCACCTCAACGCAAGGCTTCAAGACTTCACAGCTTGGAGTCATCGCTGGCAGGTCAGGTTCGCTCCCCATAAAACACAATCGTTGAATATAACCAGAAGTGATGCAAGACTCCAATTGCAGTTCGAAGGACAAACTTTAAAGTCTCAAGATGAAGTGGAAATCCTTGGAATCCCGTATGACAAAAAAAAAAAAAAAAATCAAAACTCACACTGAAAATATAGCCAGAAAAGCTTCAGCAAAAATAATTCACTGAGAAAAATAGCACACCTGACCAAAAAAGACAAAGAAATATTATATAAAGCTCAGATTCGATCAACAACGGAGTACTCGTTTTTAGCTTGGGGAGGAGCAGCCAGCGTCCACCTAAGCTTACTAGACAAAGTACAGCGAAGAGCCGAAAGACCCATCGAATCAAATGAACCAACCGAACGGACCAGCGTGGACAGCCTGCAGCACCGGCGAGACGTGGTGGGCCAGACAACCCTTCACAAGGTGCAGCAACAACAACAGCCTCATCTGCAGCCCCTGAGACGACCACTACGACAGGCGGTGCGGACCACGAGAGAGGTGGAGAGGACGCCAGCCGCCCTGGACGAGCCTCGCTGCAACACCACTCACTACCAGCGACGATTCTTGCCTCGTTACACTAGATTATATAATAATTTTATAACTTTTGATAATGATGTAATATATTGGTCTTTGCAAGATTTTAAACACAACGTAAATTGCTGGTTACATTGTATATAAATTATAATGACCATGTTTTATATGCAATTATGGTTAGACTTTTAGATAGGAACTATAATCAAATAGTACATTTAGCCTGTAAAAACAGTAATTTGTTATTATAACAGAGCAACTACTGTAACCTAAACTGATGTACAAGTATAGAAAAAGAGAGAGAGAGAGAGAGAGAGAGAGAGAGAGAGAGAGAGAGAGAGAGAGAGAGAGAGAGAGAGAGAGAGAGAGAGAGAGAGAGATTAATTTCTCTTAAGAAAAAAAGTTACTGCAAAATAATAGCCTACTGCATAATAATAAGTTGGTATTCGTAAATGCAAAGTAATAGCCTAGTTTCATAAATGCAAACGAATCACTTAGTATTCTTAAATGCAAAATAATAGCTTTGTAACTCATTTCAATTCATAATAACCTACTAATTTCTTAAATGCGCCGGCTGGCATGGTCGATGACGTCATTGCATAACACTGTCAAGCGATAATTAAATGGTGATATCATAGGGTAGGCGGTGGCCGAACTGGTAGCGTACTGGGCCCACATTCGCCGCGTGATGGACGACGCGGGTTCGAATCCCCACGCTATCACTCGGATTTTTCAGTCACCGCCGAGTGGCTTAAAACTACCCACATGCTGTCCTGAAGACCACCCATCAGCCCGGACTCTAGAGGAAGCCGTCCAAGCGAATCAAGAACGAGTTCCGGGGGGCAGCATGAGCCAATGCAAGATGGCGCCACTATAAACACTCGCCTGCGCCAGAACGGGCTGGGCCGACCATCAGGCCCCACCTGGAAGAAGCCTTGGGCCGACCATCAGGCCCCATCAGGAAGATGCCTACCGGCGCAACAGGCAACGACGTAAAAAAAAAAAAAAAAAAAAAAAAATTATATATTTTTAAATCATATCAGAATTTTTGTGCACGTTATCAATGTTTTCTTCTGATTTTCTTAGCGAGGACGTTGCAGGAATGAATACAACATTTATTCAAATGCATAATAGCGTTGTAAACAACTTTAGCTGTCAATGACTAAATTTGAACGAAATGTAGAGAGACATTTTCGTCCGCGAATTTAAAAGTTGTTATCAGTGTGCACAACTGACAAATTCATATCTAATAAATTATGGAGAGTGTATTATGTAGTGGCATGTCTGAACATTAGCCTCTTTCCATGCGGTGTATATATTTTAAAGTCGGGGCCGGTGAACGAAACTCAGTGGACAGTGTGTCAACACTTGTGTCCCACGATTGTACACTATGTGCTCTAGGGTATGGCCCATCTTTTTCTTATGAGGAATATATTAATCCAGTGCATACGTATAACTAAAGCGGTGGCTGAGTGGTTAGCGTGCCGGCCCTGCATTCGCCGCGTTGTGGATTATGCGGGCTCGAATCCGTCGCTACCACCTGGTATTCTTCAGTCACCACCGAGTGGCCTAGGACTACCCACTTGCTGTCCTGAAGACCACCTATCAATCTGGACTCTAGAAGAAGCTGTCCAAGTGAAATCAAGAATGAGCTCCGGGGGGGCAGCATGAGGCAAGAATAATGGCGCCACTATTAAAAATTGCCTGCGCCATGACGGGCTAGGACCGACCTTTAGGCTCCTAATAAGGAATGGCCTACCGGCACTATAGGCCATATGTAAAAAAAAAAGATAAAAGCAACCAAATAGCAATAATGAACAAATGGAATTACCAAGACAATGTGTACGATCTGCTATGTGACACTAATACTTATGTCGAATTAGAATCTAACCCACTGGAGCAGCTGGGTAAGAACATTTCACAGGGAATTAATTTAAGAAACTACTGAGAGTAAGGGACGAATTAATCAAACAATAATAGGTGATAAATCCATCAACACCTTACATGCATGGCCAAATCAAGACCTACAAGACAAACCATCCAGTGAGGCCTATAATTAGCACTGTAGGCTCTGCTACCTACGAACTTGCAAAATGGTTGATGAAGCTCTTATCCCCTTATGTTGGAACAGTTTCTAATTCATTTATAAAAAATAAAAAAAAACAGTGTGGACCTAGTGTAAATATTAAAAGCTCTTAATGTCAGCTACCCTTACAAACTTGCATGCTTTGATGTGAAATCTCTTTTTACCAACGTACCTGTTAAAGATGCATTGAATTTCCAAGTATTTTGGGTAGTAATGTTGGTGGGATACTCAACAAAAACATCATAGAACAAATAAGCTTATGTGTAGAAAATTCAAACTTTGTGTTAGGTAGGAAATTTTACACACAAAAATTTGGTATGGGTATGGGTAATCCCTTCTCCCCAGTATCAGCCAACATATACATGGAGGTTTTTTTTAAATCCCCTTTGGAGCACAATCAAGGCCCCAAACATAGTGTGGCTACGGTACGAGGATGACATCCTATGTTTTTGGCCAATTTCCCAAGCAACTGATAACTTCCTGGATAAATTAAACTCACTGGCCCCATCAATCAAGTTCAAGTATAATACAGAACAAAATAACAAAATTCCCTTCCTTGATGTAGAAATCATTAGAAAAAAATTATTCGTTAAAAACTTAAGTATATAGAAAACCAACAAACATCTTTTCATACGTACATTTCTTTTCCTATCATCACATTACTGTAATTAAGAGTCTACAGAATTTCAGACCCTGAAAACTTGGAAGAAGAGTTAGGTTTAATCCCCCCCCCCAAAAAAAAAAAAAAAATCGGCTAAGATCTCATATATCCTTCTAGTGTTGTTGGTCAGTACCACACAAAAGCAAGAAAAACGCTTTCATCATGGAAAAGAAAATCAGAAAAAACAGGAGATCGACACAAGAACCCTTGTGCTACCCTATCACAAGAACCTCCTAGGTATAGTTCCAATATTAAGGAAGTTAATATTCAGCTAACTTTCAGGTGCGAAAACACAATAAAAAAAATCCCTGATAAAGAAGAGCCCAACGTGGTATACAAAATCCCTTACAAAGACGGTAATAAGTTATATGTCGGTTAAGCTGGAAATGATTTATAAACAAGAATATCAGAACACAAATACAGTGTCAGAACAGTACAGGAAGGAAATAGTCTTTTACAAAATAAAGTATCATATTATCACCATATCGATTGGACTAGTTCAAAGGTTTAGCAAAATGTAAAGGTTTTGAAGAAAGAAATGTAATTGAGTCATGCCGTGTAGCAGGGAACTACTCCACAAACATGATTATAAGCTACGGCTACTTTAAATGTGATCAATTACTAACTTATTTAATTGTTAAAAAAATACACCCCTGATTAGTTAAAATTACACACACACACACACACACACACAAACACACACTTACACACACACACACACACACACACACACACACACACACACACACATATTAATGGAGTGTACTAATAGTTGTGATTAGATTGGGTGTTCTCTGCCTTTCTTCATTAACACCTGCCTCACTCTCACTTGTGGGTGGAGTCAGGTTAATCGTCTTTGTGTACACACACACACACACACACACACACTAGACACGTGAAAACACTAAGGCCAAGTCAGTCATTTCCGGAATTACTCATAAACACCTGGCAGGAATTTACTTGACTCAGACAAGTTCCCCACGTGCTGTTGGGTGAAGTCAGGTTAATCCTCTCTCCAACCCTCCGACCTCGCCTTAGCCGTTGTCCTTGTATGTTAGGAACATCGATCTATCAAATGTACCATTAGCCTGAAAACGTAATATCCGAAATTACTTACCTTATTTCTCTTTTCTTATCTCAGTGTGGTATCTCTACACATATGTCTTCGCGGTGAGCTATATATATATATATATATATATATATATATATATATATATATATATATATATATATATATATATATATATATATATACATATATATATATATATATATATATATATATATATATATTTATATATATATATATATATATATATATATATATATATATATATATATATATATATATATATATATATATGTACACACACACACACACACACACACACACACACACACACACACACACACACACACACACACACACACGGCCCGGTAGCTCAGTGGATAGAGCGTCTGCCTCACAACCAAATAGAACCGAGGTCCGATTTCCCGGCCGGGTGAAGATTAGTTGGGTTTATCATCTTTCACGTGTAGCCCCTGTTCACCTAGCAGTGAGTAGGTACGCGACGTCAGGCAAGGAGTCGTGACCTCGTTGTTGCGGTGTGTTGTGTGTGAGTGGTCTCAGTTCTACCCAAAGATCGGCACTATGAGCTCTGTGCTCTTCCGTAGGGGAACGGCTGGCTGTCTCGAGAAGGACCCGCAGCAGACCAAGAGGTGAATTATATATATATATATATATATATATATATATATATATATATATATATATATATATATATATATATATATATATATATATATATATGATGAACAATAGGACCAGCGTTGTCACGAACATCCTTTATTTGTCGACGTTTCGACTCTTTCTTGAGTCATCATCAGGACTAGAAATGGACATAAAATATCGATAAAAGCAATACAAGCAATGTGCATGAACATACAAGACACTACACATTAACATTTAAAATGAGTACAGTTTAATCGTGGGTAGTCTCTTAAAAGAAAACGGTAAGTTACAACAGAAATCTGCATAGAATAGGCGTAACTTAACAATAAAGCAAATACCGGGAAAAAAAAGGTTACAAAAACGTAAACAAACCTTTAAAACACGCTAATGGCATGGAAGATTCCTGTATGCTGAGTGAAGGCTGCAATCGTCTAATGAGCAGGGACTTCGCCATTAAGCGTGACATGGTGTGTGATAGTAAAATCTTCGTTATATATAGGGTGATCCGAATGACGACTGTGTGTTCGAATAGTGGAGTGGGTTGATTTGGAGAGTCGATTATTGGTCCGGTAATAGACTCCCTTATGCTCGGAGATCCTGGTGATGAGCTGGCGTTTGGTTTGACCAACATAAGTAGCATTACAGCTACTACACCCTATATATAACAAAGATTTTACTATTTTGTACAACTCACACACCATGTCACGCTTAATGGCGGTGTCCCTTCTCATTAGACGACTGCAACCTTCACTCGGCACACAGGAATCTTCCATACCATTACCGTGTTTTTAATGGTTTCTTTACGTTTTTGTAATCTTTTTCCCGGTATTTGTTTTATTGTAAGTTACGACTCTTTTATGCAGCTTTCTGTTGTAACTTACCGTTTTCTTTTAAGAGACTACCCACATGTAATGCCGGGACGTGAAGGCAGGAGAAGAAACTTAGAAGTATACGGAAAAGACGTAGGTTAAGTCATTATAAGTGATTACAAGTAGTTATAAGTGAGCATAAGTAGTTATGAGTAATTATAAGTCACTATAAGGCCATCATAGATATGTAAGAAATTGTAAGTAGGTATCCTTGATCACAACCTATAACATAACACATCCCCCCCCCCCCCCCCTCAGACAACAATTACATCAGATGGTGCAATACTGTCCCGCCAGATTTTCCGCGTCTGCCGTCCCTCCATTTCCTCTCCTTCCCCCCTACCAGCGCACGCACTTCGGATTTGTTGCCAGCCCTTGCTTGTCAATGCCCTATCAGTTAAAGTCATCCACCCTTGCATAGATTTTTTCCGCTGCTTCAAATGTAATTTCGTCACCTTACACGTTAAGAGACCGTACCCATATATAAACTACCGTACCCATATATAAACTACCCTAGTCTTCCCTTCATTTTGAATTAAACCGTAATAGATTGTAAATCAGCTACTTGGCCCCTTTATCTGCGCTACGGGGCCGCCCCAGGGCGGGTATAAAAACTCGGGGTAGCGTTTTCCCGGGCAGAACTCGACGCTCACCCGCTGTGTTTTACAGGTATGTACAGTCGCGATATGAAGTGATGTCGCCGCTCTCAAAATGTTTCGTACGGGAGCATTTGAAGGTAACGGAAGCGATGTGTATTTATTGTTTATGTTATAATGTTCCCTTTTAATGATAATCTATAATACGTTGTGATGTAAAACACGGTAAAATAACATAGTAGTACCTGAATTACAATTATACATTCATTTGCTTTAAAAAATGCAACTGCGAATGTCATGTGTTGTCTTCAGTACTGAAGTACTGAAGACAACCTTGAAATGATTTAGCTCACGTCGTGTGCTTATCTTTGCAAAACAGTTGTTATACGTTGTTCAGATTTAGGCGATATATATATATATATATATATATATATATATATATATATATATATATATATATATATATATATATATATATATATATATATTCTGGTTCATTCCATGAATTGTCTTCTGCAGTTATTAATACACACGCACAGTATGAGACGAAGCGAATGGACAGTTGCTGGCATTACTTTGCGTTTTATTGATTAAGAAACGATCAAATAATAAGGTTTCACTATTGTTTCACTATTGTGGCTTCTTATGGGCACTGAAATATATAGAAAAATTGCTCAGTGACGATGATGAATGAAGAATGCCTTCATAGGTAGGGTTGCCATATCTGAACTTTCAAAATTCCAGACGCCTCTACGAACACTCGACCATAGCCTAATATTTGGCAACGCTGCGATTAGCCTACCCGCCCGACCACCACCTCCATTTCAAAGCCATATTTTCTTATTTCCCCACCTTCCTCGATTATTCTATGGCACTTATAAGCTGTGAAGATGTTCCACTGATCACCTCCAAGCATTAGAAGTCTACATGAAGCTTTTGTCATCGTTATATTGACCAAGAAAGGCAATGGTGTTTGCGATCGGCGGCAAAGATTGAGGAGCTTAGAGTTACAAAACACGACTATTCTGAGGCTATTTATTCTTATTTTTCCATCTCCCACTATCCCTCGGTAGTTATAGGCTGTGGGCATCTTCCCTTTATCACTATCATTCATTAGAAGTCCACGGACAGCTTTTGTTATCGTTATGTTGACCACGAAAGGCAAAGAATGAGTCAGGGCTGAATAATAGGTATGGTGCGCGGGCGATGACGTCATCATCATACGAGAGTATAAATTAAATCAATTACGTCATCCTAGTTTAGGATATCGACTAATTATGCATGTCCTATATATTGTGCATATGTTAGATTTATTGTTGTCAACAATGATCATGAAAAGATAATTTTACTTTCTGTTTGAGTAATATGTCGATAATTGGACTTCATTTGACTCTTTCCTTGGTGAACGAAAACACTTTGTGTCAAAATATTTCGACAAGTCTTCGTAAGACATCATTGAATATTTCTTTTCTATTTTTTTTCTAGCTTCTAAAATATATTTAGTTAAGTTGTGATGAAGATGCAGGAAAATAATGGTACTCTTGAAAATATATAACGATACTTGGGTGATCGAAAATAAACGTACACGGCGACATCACTTCATATCGCGACTGTACGTGGCTCTCCCGCCTTCGCCCCCCCCATTTATTCCCCCCTACGTGCTCCCCAGGGTCAATTACCGTCTCCCCTTTAGCCAATGTGTATCTTAATTATCCTGTAAATGCATTTCTGATCCCAGTAAATGAAATAAGCAGAACTCGACGCTCACTCGCTGTGTTTTACAGGTTCTGGCGGCCCACTCCCTGCACACACACCCACACACACACCACACACCCACACGAACCCGTGTATCTATCCCGATGTGTTCTTTTAGTTGTTAACCTCAGTACTTCTCTTCTTTCCGCAATAGGGGTTGTAGGAGGGAACCCCCTTAAGCGTTCTTGGAGCCTTACGAGGGGTAGGAACGGGGAGTCGAGCCTCCCCTAAAAAAAATCCTTCTTTGTCCCCTATTGCGGGAAGTACTTTGGGGGTATATAGGCCAGTAATTTGTGGTTTATCTGTAGGGTAAGAAGTGTTAATAAAAGAGGAGGCGGTATGTTTTGTCGTTTCGACGGAAATTGTTATCTCTGTGTACGGGCCTCCCCGGAGGTGTAGAGTTCCCCCTCCCTGTGTTTTTGTCATATATCTTATGTACCTGGTTTTGCAATAGATGTACACCCGCGCAAGGGTAAGGTTTTCGTAGAGAATTCTCAGCCATGTTCTGATTACCATTGTAAGAGGAGAAACTAGAACCCAGTCGTGTGTCCATTCGCCCACTTCGGCCAGTTTCGGGTAAATCGTGCCTTCAATTAGATGTTAACTGTAAACCGTGTCGTCAGTCATGACTATGTATACTTTCTAAACTAAGACTCGCATGAATAAATGTACAAACCCCTATTTATAGGCCTTTATTCCTTATCTCTTCTCCCCGTCGTGAGTTTTGTCCGGCCGGTTGTGGAGTTAAAGTATATTTTTACCGCCCCGAGTCCTCTCCGCTCACCACGTTACCCCCTTCCCAAAGGATCAGAACCTCGCTCTGGTTTGTTTTATCCCCTAATTAAATCCTCAGTCCTTTATACACATATACTTTAAGGTTCCCAATGAGCTACCGATGACATAGTTCATCGGTAGATCTCTGGTGGCAGGAAAACTACCCCCAGGGTGAGTCCCCCTTGTTTTTCCCCCAGATATCCATTAGCTGAATTTCCTTTTTTTAACATCCTTTAGTGCCCCAAATTTCCGGGCACGACACACAATCAAACTGTACTCATTTTAAATGTTAATGTGAAGTGTCTTGTATGTTCATGCACATTGCTTGTATTGCTTTTATCGATATTTTATGTCCATTTCTAGTCCTGATGATGACTCGAGAACGAGTCGAAACGTCAACAAATAAAAATGTTCGTGACAACGCTGGTCCTATTGTTCACCATACGTGTCCGCTTTCCCGCAAGTTTTTCTGTGTATAATATATATATATATATATATATATATATATATATATATATATATATATATATATATATATATATATATATATATATATATATATATATATATATATATATATATATATATATATATATATATTCGGTATATACGTTCAGTAGCTCTGTTGAAGAGCACTGGCTGCAAAAGGCTTCAGGGAGTTCGACCCCCCTCCTCAGGCGGATTCTTTCTGTTGACTGGGGTGGTTACTGTCCCCCTTGAATAAGGGGATGGGGTGTTGGTGTGTGGTCTGGCAGTACCCAGAGAATGACGATAATGAGCACTTGCTCACGTTGGGAGGGTACCTGCTGGCGGAAGCGTCCAACTCGTGATTAGCCTGTGGTGAAGTACACACACACACACACACACACACACGCACACACACACTAACACACACACCAAAATAATAAAAAAAGAAAATTTAAAGCAAACCAACATCAGTTAGTGGTACAAAAAATTTAAATATCAGATGATCCAAAATAAATAAACCTCTCGCCCTTTGTGTTTCACACCTCACTGACATGGTTTCAGCCGATCTAATTATTACACACTTCTGAAACATATGCCAGACTCATCATCCCTTTGAGGTTGTCAATCGCCTCCAGTACCTTCGGGTCATCACGTCTATGACAACAATTGATCTCCTTGTAAACTTTTTTTTTTTTTTTTTTTTTACAGCAAAGGAGACAGCTCAAGGGCACAAAAAAGTAAACATTAATAAAAAAAAACCCGCTACTCGCTGCTCCTAAAAAGAATCCAAAGAGGTGGCCGAAAGATAAGTCAGTTTCGGGAGGAGAGGTGTCCTGATACCCTCCTCTTGAAAGAGTTCAAGTCGTAGGCAGGAGGAAATACAGATGAAGGAAGATTGTTCCAGAGTTTACCAGCGTGAGGGATGAAAGAGTGAAGATGCTGGTTAACTCTTGCATAAGGGGTTTGGACAGTATAGGGATGAGCATGAGTAGAAAGTCGAGTGCAGCGGGGCCGCGGGAGGGGGGGAGGCATGCAGTTAGCAAGTTCAGAAGAGCAGTCAGCGTGGAAATATCGATAGAAGATAGAAAGAGAGGCAACATTGCGGCGGAATTTAAGAGGTAGAAGACTATCAGTATGAGGAGGAGAGCTGATGAGACGAAGAGCCTTTGCCTCCACTCTGTCCAGAAGAGCTGTGTGAGTGGAGCCCCCCCACACATGAGATGCATACTCCATACGAGGGCGGACAAGGCCCTGTATATGGACAGCAACTGTGCAGGGGAGAAGAACTGGCGGAGACGGTACAGAACGCCCAGCCTCGAGGAAGCTGATTTAGTAAGAGATGAGATATGAAGTTTCCAGTTGAGATTTTGAGTTAAGGATAGACCGAGGATGTTTAGTGTTGAGGAAGGTGATAGCTGGGTGTTGTCAAAGAATAGGGATAGTTGTTTGGAAGATTGTGTCGAGTGGATAGGTGGAGAAACTGTGTTTTTGAGGCGTTGAAGGACACCAGGTTCTTCTTGCCCCAATCGGAAATAATAGTAAGGTCTGAGGCTAAGCGTTCTGCAGCCTCTAGCCTTGAGTCGTTAAGTTCCTGAAGGGTGGGTCTTCTATTAAAAGAAGTTGAATAATGCAGAGTGGAATCATCGGCGTAGGAATGGATAGGACAGTTCGTTTTGGAAAGAAGATCATCAATGAACAACAAAAAGAGTGGGAGATAGGACAGAACCCTGTGGGACACCACTGTTAATAGATTTAGGGGAAGAACAGTGACCGTCTACCACGGCAGAAATAGAACGGTCAGAAAGGAAACTGGAGATAAAGGTACAGAGAGAAGGATAGAAACCGTAGGAGGGTAGTTTAGAAAGCAAAGATTTGTGCCAGACCCTATCAAAAGCTTTTGATATGTCCAGCGCAATAGCAAAAGTTTCACCGAAACGGTTAAGAGAGGATGACCAAGAGTCAGTTAAGATAGGAGATCACCAGTAGAACGCCCTTGCGGAACCCATACTGGCGATCAGATAGAAGGTCAGAAGTGGAAAGGTGCTTTTGAATCTTACGGTTATATATATATATATATATATATAGATACCGTTTCGGCTTCACGGCCAAAAAGGAGAGGGTTCGACCCCCGCTCAGGCCGGATTCTTTTTGTTGACTGGGAGTGGTTACTGTCCCCCCTTGAATAAGGGGGATGGGGTGTTTGGTGTGTGAGGTCCTGGCAGTACCCAGAGAATGACGATAATGAGCACTTGCTCACGTTGGGAGGGTACCTGCTGGCGGAAGCGTCCAACTCGTGATTAGCCTGTAGTGAAGTACACACACACACACATGCACACACACACAAACACACACCAAAATAATAAAAAAAGAAAATTTAAAGCAACCAACATCAGTTAGTGGTACAAAAAATTTAAATATCAGATGATCCAAAATAAATAAACCTCTCGCCCTTCTTTGTGTTTCACACCTCACTGACATGGTTTCAGCCGATCTAATTATTACACACTTCTGAAACATATGCCAGACTCATCATCCCTTTGAGGTTGTCAATCGCCTCCAGTACCTTCGGGTCATCACGTCTATGACAACAATTGATCTCCTTGTAAACTGTACTAATAATTCTCCTCAGAGCTGTCAAGGCCACTTCCCTCCGTTTTAGATGTCTCTCTCCGTCAAGGCATTTGCCCCTCGGAGTGGAAGACTTCATATGTCCCCTTCCTTCCTAAAACCACCCTCCTCACCTCCCGTAATGAGCTCAGGCTCATATCCGTTATCCCATATACAGCTTTATATGTGAGAGTTTTGTGTTTGACTGGGCTTATGCTGATATTGCCCCTTAATTGATCCCCAACAGTCTGCTAACATCAAATCCCTCTCAAACACACACTGCCTTGTTAGCCTTCTAGATTTTGTTTATAAATCTTTCGAAAAGAGGAAAACTGCAGTCACTTTAACTTTCATTTACTTTACTAAGGCTTTTGATCTTGTCAACCATACCTTATTTATTGAAAACGCAGTGAGCCTGAGCCTTGTGGAGTGGCTGGCAAATTTCTGCGTCGACGAAGCCAGGCCATTCGGTAAGACTCCACCACCTCCCCTCCTCAGCACTCAGACCCTTTGTTTTTTGGTCCCGGATTAACCAGAAAAAAATTAAACCTCTACTTAAAGTTTCACGTAATCTTGACTTTAACTGAAAGTTGGCTGAGTGGTTAGCGTGCTGGGATAGCATTCATCACGCCATTTACAACAGTGGTTCCCAAACAGGGGGGCGCGCCCCCCCGGGGGCGCGATTCCATCTGCAAAAATAGCAGTTTTACACACACACACACACACACACACACACACACACACACACACACACATGAAGGAGTAACACCGTTTGAATCATCCTCACGTGATATTCAATATATATATATATATATATATATATATATATATATATATATATATATATATATATATATATATATATATATATATATATATCTATATATAAACAAAGGATGAGGGGGGCGTGAGGATTTCTTAGAAATCAATGGGGGCATCATGTAAAAACGTTTGGGAACCACTGATTTACAACGTCGATTCGAATTCCCACGCTACCACTTCAGATTTTTCAGTCACCGGCGAGTGGCCTAAGACTACCCACATGCTGTCGTGAAGACCACCCATCAACCCGGACTCTAGAAGAAACCGTCCAAGTGAATCAAAAATGAGTTTCCGGGGGCAGCATGAGCTAGGCATAACTGGCGCCACTATAAAAATTGCCTGCGCCATGACGGGCTTGGGCCGACCACCAGGCCCCTGAAGAAAGCCTACCGGCGCTATAGGCTGATATGTAAGAAAAAAACCCTGAAAATTAAGGTCAATTTAATTTAACAGCTGATGCAGTATGAAAATGTATTCTGGCAAAAGAGGTATTTGTTAAAATTTTATCCTTAATAATGGCTCTAGGGCCAATTATCATGTAATAAACTTTGGAGTAAAATTGTAAAGGCAAGTTCCCCATTGGAGATAAAAAAAAATGCATAGCACACACGTCTATTTCCCTTAATAATGCATTTAAAGCAAAAAAAAAAAAAAAAAAAGTTATTATCATAAAATAAACATAAAAGTAATATTCTTACAGTAATTTCCTCCTATGAGATAAACTCCAGAACTTCCATTCGTTACTGACGAGCTTGTTGACGATTGACCATCTTGGCAACTTGAGTTCAACTTAGGCTCCCGATTCGACTCAGGCCGTCCCGTCAGTTAAACCCAATTCATGATAATTAAGATGAAGAAGTAATTGCAGCTCGCCCATAAGTCCAGCTTAGCGGATTAATATTTTTTTCTGTAAATCCGGACCCTGATGCTTATTAATGACGCCCTGACTGACACAGTCCACCGTTGGAAGTACGTCGACGACTCCACTTTTGCCGTTTACAGTAACAACTACAACCCTGACTTCAGCGAGCTTCAGGTCACATCCACACAAGCTGAAACGATGGACCCTCACCAATGATGTCACCATCAACACTGCCAAAACCGTGTTGATACATATCAACCTGGAAGCACAAAACACCATACCTTCAACGATCACCACCGGCCTAGACAGTCTCCAGGTGGTGCAAACAGCCAAGCTCCTTGGAGTAACCATTGATAACGAACTCAACTGGAAAGTTCATGTCATCACAGTCACCAAAGTTGCTACTTACCGCCTCTACCTTCTCAGACAACTAAAATCTTTGGGAGTTCCTCCTTGTGAGCTCATTCATATCTATAAAACCTTCATCCTTCCCAAGCTCACGTACACCTCACTGCCTGGTCATCCAATATCACGGCAACCCAGAGAGAGAAGCTGGAGAAAGTCCAGAAGAGGGCATGTAGAACAATACTTGGCACAGCCTACACTACCTACGAGGAGGCACTCCGGGCCTTGGGGCTGCCCAGTGAGATCAGCGGAGCTGTTTAAGGGTCAAAGGTGTTCAAGATCACTGAACAACCCTATCCCCTTGGAATTGTCTGAAAGGCTGATGTACCAACCCACGCATGTGTCTTGTGAGACCAATGAGGGGGTGTCCAGATTCAGAGATCCATCTGTTCTGAGGTTTTTGTCAGCCTGGAGGAATTTAATACAGGGAGGTGAGGTCATTTGAGGCAAGCCTCATATTTTTCCGGACACCAAGTGTGGAAATTATCCAGTTACTATGAATTGCATATTATTATTATTATTGTTATTATTATTATTATTATTATTATTATTATTATTATTATTATTATTATTATTATTATCAATATTATTATTATTATTATTATTATTATTATTATTATTATTATTATTATTATTATTATTATTATTATTATTATTATTATTATTATTATTATTATTATTATTATTATTATTATTATTATTATTATTACTATTATTATTATTTTTTCATTATTATTATTATTATTATTATTATTATTATTATTATTATTATTATTATTATTATTATTATTATTATTATTATTATTATTATTATTATTATTATTATTATTATTATTATTATTAATAATAATAATAATAATAATAATAATAATAATAATAATAACAACTTAGTGATATTTAATAAGAGCACGGGCACAAGTGGAAGTTATTCAATACCAGAGTAGAATTTGTAGAGGAGAGTGACAAGTGTTTCGACCGCGAGCAGCGATTCAAATGATGCCGTGCTGTTCATCACTTGGAGAGTCTGAAATCATCAGAGCCTCTCTCTAATGACAGACTTCATAGAGAGAACATCTCCACACCCATACCTTCAGTTTATTTATTCTCATAACTTGAGTAGACGTAGTGTTCATAACTTGGCGAATCAGAATTCGCGAGAGAATAACTAAACTGAAGGAGCGGGTGTGAAGAAATTCTCGCTATGAAGTCTAGTATTAGAGAGAGCCTCTGGTGATTACAGACTCGTCAAGTTATGAGTGCTAGTAGCAGCATCAAATTCGCCCAGGACATTGAGTGTCTCTCGAGAGGGCACCACTTTAATACGTAATCGAATCTAGCGTAGAACACCTCATTCTTTTCAGTTTCACACATCTCGGTAGAAGCATACACTGCAACAAGAGAAATGGAGCACAGTGTGTGCTGTAGCCTCACTTGCTTAAACGCTCATCGACCGGAGTAACCCCAATCACAAAGGGCTGCAGTTTGCTGGTGATGCCCATAAATACACCCTTAAGACGGAAACCATTATTCATGTTGAACCAGTAGTAGGTGTATCCCCAATCAATGACCTCACCCTTGCCAGGCCTCTTTGTCTTAGAGAGTTCTACATTATCCCACCTCAGCCTTCTGAGCTCATCTGATAGGAAGGGCAGCCGATCATCCTCCGAGATGCTCCGGACGTTCAGGAACCCCACATGCAGAGCCCTCCGTAGTAATATTTCTCCTATCAGAAGGCACAGTATTATCTGTTTTGACCATCTGTACCTTTATTCTGGGATTTTATTGCAGGATCTAGCTGATCCTTCAAGTAGATTCCAGAATAAGGGTACAAATGTTCAAAACAAGTAATACTGTGCCTTCTGCTTAGAGGAATCTGCCTCCCTGCTTTCGTTCAACAAGTAGGTCTACTATTATAATTTTTTTAGGCCGTTTATATGCCAATGTCCTCTTTCCTAAGGCTTTTTTTCTTTGGTTTAACACTGATTCGGTCCTTTGAAGTATTGTCTTTATATTCCTTTTGAAGGTGTTTATTGAACCTCTGCAGATGTTTGCATGTAGTATTTTTTTTATAGCGCCGGTAGGCTTTCTTCAGTGGCCAGATGGTCGGCCCAAGCCCGTCATGGCGCAGGCATTTTTTTTATAGTGGCGCCAGTTATGCTTGGCTCATGCTGCCCCTCCGGAACTCATTCTTGATTCACTGGACGGTTTCTTCTAGAGTCTGGGTTGATGGGTGGTCTTCTGGACAACATGTGGGTAGTCTTAGGCCACTCGGCGGTGACTGAAAAATTAGGCCCTCTTGGCATGTGAAGTGATTTTTCTCATGTCTTTGGTAGGAGTAGGTAGGAAGACACCTACCGAACGGGCGCAAGCCACTCCCGATGAGGTATATATGGGAGGTGAGAAGGGAGCTGAAGCCCTCCAAAGACCCTTCCAATGTCATCACTAACCGTTTCCCTATTGTCTCACCAACACTACATTCACAGAACATATACACCTTTTCCCAAAATTCAAATTTCAAAATGGCGCACCTGCATCATGCCTCGGAGTCCCCGCCTGGGGGGGGGGGGGGGCATAAAAGCACCCCGGGGGGCCTCCCATTCGGGCTGCCGAACCGAGAAGTCTTTTGATAACTACTCAAACCTCTTTCTTTCAATTTCTGCAACATTCGCGGTCTTCGTCCTAATTTTCCTTCTGTGGAACACCGTCTCTCTTCCTCTAAACCTCACCTTCTCTTCCTCACCGAAACACAGATTTCTGAGGCTACTGACAGCAATCTCTACTCTGTTCTCTCCTACTACCTCTATCCTAAATATCAATCCAAAGCTGGATGTTGCGCCTACGTGCGCAATGACATCACTTGCTCTCGTGTCCACAACCTTGATTCTTCAGAATTTTCCACCATCTGGCTAAGACTTCATTGTCATTTTATTACTAAATACATCTGTGCTATTTATCTCTCACCTAATTCTACTAACTATGTAAATTTTTTGGACTCTTTGAACTCTAAAATGGAGCACATCTTAACGCACTCTCCTTTGCTGAAATCTCCATCCTAGGAGATTTCAATGTTCACCACCAGCTTTGGCTTTCATCCTCTTTCACTGACCAGCCTGGTGAACAAGCCTACAACTTTGCTATCCTCAACGATCTAGAGCAGTTGGTCCAGCACCCTTTTGGATCCTTCTTTTCTTGTATTTTAATTCTTACTTTTTTATTTCATTTGCATTAGCTTGTATTAAAACAACTCTTTTATCACTCATTAATTACTCCATAAATGATCTCACCGTCTCGTATCCCTGGTAGCGTGATCCGGCTTAAGTTGTTATTGGAGACTGGTGTTCGGGGATAAACAAGGGAAAAAGAAAATATACATTTATTTAAAATTAAATGAAAGTAATTGCCTTAAAATTAAAAGAAAGTAATTGCCTTACACAATATTATATGCTCAGACGATCATAACGCTGGCATATTCAGCAATGGATACAACATATGACAAACGACATGTCTTTAAACATAATACTACAATTTGTGCTCAGTTGTTGCCAATAATAATAACACTCGTCATTCCACAAGCAGTGGTTTGTTTCTCTCTGCTTACATCACAATATTTAAGTACTCTCCTCACATCCTAATAACACATTCCTATAGTATAATCTACTACAATTTCACGGAAGCACCAAATTATACCACACCCAGTGGTTTCTACCTTTGCTTTAGATCGCAATAAAATAATCACAATCCTGTCCCACTCACAATCCTACAACACATCTCCTACATTATAATTTCCAGGACAATACAGTCGGTTTCCCTTAGATTCTCGAATTTCTACTCATGATTAAGATCACAACAGCCATTATCAGCTGAGTGAGAAGCAGTACTGCTTGAAGCGAGTGCAAGGCTCGGTCTGCCCATACCACTGTTGTCTAGGTCACATTTTTCCTTGCTTGAGGCGGAACTACATCCTTGACACGCCTTCATTTCCTACATAACCAGTAGCCAATACTTCCTGTCAACAACCATTGGCTCGCTCATTATGTTGTATTGTCTACTTCTCCTGCTTATTCGTGATGCACTCTTAAGACACTCCCACAGTGACTTCTCTTCTCAGTTATTCGCTTATAGCATTCCGTCACACCGCACGTGACATGTTAGAGTCCTCTTGAATGGTTATCCACACTTCCTGACCACGCCTACTGGGTATCTGTTTTCTGTATGTGGGTCTGGGTATTTTCCATAACCTCTCAGTAGTGTTAGTGCTTATCAGATGTTTACAACTTTGTATATCTGACTAATTGCTTTCCTTCCCTCTCCTATCATATTTACAATTCTTGTCTCCATATCTCCACTCGGTATTTGCCTCTGATTGGGGTCACTATTAATTAACTGTGCTGCTATGTTCGTCTTCTGTTTGTCCATATTCTGGGTCCCAACAACCCTACACGTATTCCCGACCGTCTTGGAGACAGGCCCAACATTCTAGACCTCTTCCTTACCTCAAACACTTCTGCTTATTCTATCAAACTGTTCTCTCCGTTGGGCTCCTCCGATCACAATCTTATTTCTGCATCCTGTCCTATCGCTCCTGTACACCCTCTGGACCCACCGAAGAGGCGATGCTTCTGGCATTTTGCTTCAGCTCGGTGGGACGACCTGAGGATGTACTTTTCCGATTTCCCGTGGAATGATTATTGCTTCCAGGATAGAGACCCCTCTGTGTGTGCTCAGCGCATCACAGAGGTAATTTTCTCTGGAATGGAGGCATACATTCTACGTTCTTTCTCTACTCCTCACGCTAAAAAGCCTTGGTTTAATCACGCTTGTTCTCGTGCTGTCAATGATAGAGAGGCAGCTCATAAAAGGTACCAGAGCCTTCAAACTAATGCTAATTATGATCTTTACATTTCTGCCCGGAATCGTGCCAAATCTCTTCTCCGACTAACCAAAAATTCTTTCATTAATTAATCATCTTTCCCTCCACTCCTCAGTCCTGACGGCAACACTGCCGTCTCATCTATCTCTAATGCTGAACTCTTCTCTCAGACTTTTTCTAAAAACTCCACTCTGGACGATTCTGGGCATATTCCTCCTACTCATCCCCCCTCTGACTCTTTTATGCATGTCATAAAGATTCTTCAAAATTATGTTTTCTACGCCCTCTCTGGCCTCAATCCTCAGAAGGTTTATGGACCTGATGTAGTGCCTCCCATTGTCCTTAAAAACTGTGCCTCCGTGCTGTCACCCTGCCTGGTCAAACTCTTTCGCCTCTGCCTGTCAACATCTACCTTTCCTTCCTGCTGGAAGTATGCCTCCATACAGCCTGTGCCTAAGAAGGGTGACCGTTCCAATCCCTCAAACTACCGTCCTATAGCTTTACTTTCTTGTCTATCTAAATCTTTTGAATCAATCCTTAACCGGAAGATTCAAAAGCACCTTTCCACTTCTGACCTTCTATCTGATCACCAGTATGGGTTCCGCAAGGGGCATTCTACTGGTGATCTCCTTGCCTTCCTAACTGACTCTTGGTCATCCTCTCTTAATCGTTTCGGTGAAACCATTGCTATAGCGCTGGACATATCAAAAGTTTTTGATAGAGTCTGGCACAAATCTTTGCTTTCCAAACTACCCTCCTACGGTTTCTATCCTTCTCTCTGTACCTTTATCTCCAGTTTCCTTTCTGACCGTTCTATTTCTGCTGTGGTAGATGGTCACTGTTCTTCCCCTAAACCTATTAACAGTGGTGTCCCACAGGGTTCTGTCCTATCTCCCACTCTCTTTCTGTTGTTCATTGCTGATCTTCTTTCCAAAACGAACTGTCCTATCCATTCCTACGCCGATGATTCCACTCTGCATTACTCAACTTCTTTTAATAGAAGACCCACCCTACAGGAACTTAACGACTCAAGGCTGGAGGCAACAGAACGCTTAGCCTCAGACCTTACTATTATTTCCGATTGGAGCAAGAGGAACCTGGTGTCCTTCAACGCCTCAAAAACACAGTTTCTCCACCTATCCACTCGACACAATCTTCCAAACAACTATCCCCTATTCTTTGACAACACCCAGCTATCACCTTCCTCAACACTAAACATCCTCGGTCTATCCTTAACTCAAAATCTCAATTGGAAACTTCATATCTCATCTCTTACTAAATCAGCTTCCTCGAGGCTGGGCGTTCTGTACCGTCTCCGCCAGTTCTTCTCCCCCGCACAGTTGCTGTCCATTTACTGGGGCCTTGTACGCCCTCGTATGGAGTATGCATCTCATGTGTGTGTGTGGGGAGGTCCACTCACACAGCTCTCCTTGACAGAGTGGAGTCAAAGGCTCTTCGTCTCATTAGCTCTCCTCCTCCTACTGATAGTCTTCTACCTCTCAAATTCTGCCGCCATGTTGCCTCTGTTTCTATCTTCTATCGATATTTTCATGCTGACTGCTCTTCTGAACTTGCTAACTGCATGCCTCCCCTCCTCCCGCGGCCCCGCTGCACACGACTTTCTACTCATGCTCATCCCTATACTGTCCAAACCCCTTATGCAAGAGTCAACCAGCATCTTCACTCTTTCATCCCTCACGCTGGTAAACTCTGGAACAATCTTCCTTCATCTGTTTTTCCTCCTGCCTACAACTTGAACTCTTTCAAGAGGAGGGTATCAAGACACCTCTCCTCCCGAAATTGACCTCTGTTTTTGGACACTCCTTTGACCTCTGTTCGGGACAGTGAGTAGGGGGTCTTTTTTTCTTTTTTTTCTTTATGCCCTTGAACTGTCTCCTTAGCTGTAAAAAAAAAAAAAAAAAAAAAAACTGATAGCATAGTTCACTGGGCAATTTTAAAGACCCAGCCGGTATCATATTGGGTTTATGTACTTCTAAGGCTCTTAGTGTCCGTCATAATCCGTGAACGTCAACTCCGACTATAAAGACATGTGGGTTGCTTGAACTTGCTTCTGTAACAGATGATCTCGAGTGGAGGAGGCCAAGGGGACGCCCATTGAGATTATAAATTGAGAAAGTCGATGGATCCTGCCATAAGAGGACCATAATTTAAAAAAGTTGGTGACGGAGGGTGGGTGAGGCAAACAGTTCTATAGTTTGTCACTATATACTTATTTATTTATTTGTTAAAGATACTATTTCATCCACTAACATTCCACGAATTGCAAATTCTATATGAAGATCTGTTCCAACTGTTTTCGTTTTACTATTCATCACGTTCATATACTTGGTCAATTCTTAATTTATGCCTCCTCCCTACATGCAGATTAATAAACCTTGGAGGGGTTGTGAATGGTCGGCCTGAATTTTTTTATTTTTTTATTTTTGCTTATAAAATTATGTATTTTTTTCAAATTTTTGGTATATGAATGAATCGGTTGAAAAAATAATAAAGTGGTATGCAACATGCAATGCAATGCATTGGAACGTCCTGCAATGAGTTTCCGCGCGGCGGTAAAGGCTGCAATCCATGTTTTCACCCGATTTTAATTTTATGAATTTTTTTCTTGGTCTGTCATGAAACTCTAAGGTTCTCTCGCACCACTAGCTAAGAAAATGGGAAATTCTAACAGTAACTAATATTTTTTCGTATTTATCCGTGAAAATAGATATATATCATTTGTTTTCATGGAGCCAACAAAATACTCTATATATCCGCATCAGATGTATTTTGCATTATATTTTATTGATTTTGCACATTAGAACACTGTTTTTTTTACTTTGAAATATGGCGAAATATGATAAAATTCAAATACCTGGATCTGTGACCCACTACAAAACACCTAACCTTGTTTTTTTTGTTTTTTTACAGAAAAGGAGACAGTTCAAGGGCGTGAAAAAAAAGAAGTAAACAATAATGAAAAAAAAGCCCGCTACTTACTGCTCCCGAATAGAGTACATAGGAGTGGCCAAAAAGCAGAGCTGGGCGCGTTACTGGATATCGGGTAGTCCGGTACTGCTCCTCCGCACCTCGAAACACATATAGTCCGTACCTGTACTTCCGCGCCTAAAATTTTTTCACTCGTTCCGGTACCGCACCTCCGCACCTCCGGTACCGTACCCAAAACTATTAAAGCGCGCCTGAAAAATCTAGTCCGTACCTTAAAAAAAAGAAATACAAGGCAATACTGCAGCAGCATTATTATTATCATTATTATTATTATTATTATTATTATTATTATTATTATTATTATTACCATTATTTTTGTTATCATTATTGTCATTTTAACGCATAGAATCTCCACCACCTGAAGTAAAGTAACTACTTTTACACTCATCATAATTATCATACCTCAGCACTTCCTTTAAGACGGACGACAAACGGTATATTTTGAACGGGCCCTGGGCGTAAATCTGAATGAGTGACGTCACTCAAGTGGCGGGAAAACATGCCCTGCAGCACAGACCGCGTAAACGACCGGAAGTATTACTGCAGAGCGCGGACTGTTTGTCGTTTTTTTTTTATCCTGAAAACCTCAGGTTCGGAGGTACGACTTAAAATACTGCCGTTCCGCACCTGTTACTTCCGCACTTTTGAAAAACTTTCCCTTCACCTCCGCACCTCGTTTAAAGGTCCGTCCGCAGGTCCGGAGGAGCGGAGGTGCGGACAGAGGTAGAAGTGCCCAGCTCTGCCAAAAGAGAGGTCAATCTCGGGAGGAGAGGTGTCCTGATACCCTCTTCTTGAAAGAGTTCAAGTCGTAGGCAGGAGGAAATACAGATGAATGAAGATTGTTCCAAAGTTTACCAGCGTGAGGGATGAAAGAGTGAAAATGCTGGTTAACTCTTGCAAATGGGGTTTGGACAGCAAAGGGATGAGCTTGATTAGAAAGTTGTGTAAGGCGAGGCCGCGGGAGGGGGCTAGGCATGCAGTTAGCAAGTTCAAAAGAGCAGTCAGCGTGAAAATATCGATAGAAGATAGATAGAGAGGCAGCATCGCGACGGAATTTAAGAGGTAGAATACTATCAGTAAGAGGAGGAGAGCTGATGAGACGAAGAGCCTTAGACTCCACTCTGTCCAATAGAGCTGTGTGAGTGGAGCCCCCCCACACGTGAGAGTCATACTCCATACGAGGGAGGACAAAGCCCTGTATATGGATAGCAGCTGTGCGGGGGAGAAGAATTGGCGGAGAAGATACAGAACGCCCAACCTCGAGGAAGCTGATTTAGTGAGAGAGGAGATGTGAAGTTTCCAGTTAAGATATTGAGTTAAGGATAGACCGAGGATATTTATTGTTGAAGAAGGTGACAGCTGAGTGTTGTCGAAGAATAGGGGATAGGTGTTTGGAAGATTGTGTCGAGTTGATAGGTGGAGAAATTGAGTTTTTGAGGTATTGAAGGACACAAGGTTCCCTCTACCCAAATCGAAAATGACAGCAAGGTCTGAAGTAAACAAAGCAACCTGTGTATACAACCAATAAAAGTAATTAAGGGA
Organism: Eriocheir sinensis; assembly: GCF_024679095.1. NCBI lineage: Eukaryota > Metazoa > Arthropoda > Malacostraca > Decapoda > Varunidae > Eriocheir > Eriocheir sinensis. The sequence continues at coordinate 224,331 of NW_026111858.1, read as the reverse complement.
AACCATGTCCTCTTTTTTCTTCATATCCTGATGTATATATCCTGTGGATTTCAAGTCCCTAGTTGGAATAGTTTAAATACACAAAATATTTGCCTTTAAAAATATATCTCCTCCTTTGCACTTCTTGTTATACACATATCTCCTACTGCTGCTTATTAAAGTATGTGTAAGGAATAGGGTATGGTACCAAAACAATTGTTTAAAGTTGATTTTGATTTTTGAAAAAAAAAAAAAAAATCATGGAACTTAATAAAAAGTGTGTTAATTCCCTATCCTTCCTGATTAAAATGCTTTTTTTGAATGAAAGAGATCGGGCCATAAATAAGGGAGAAGTTACACTTAGAACATACGGAATTTAACATGAGATTCGAGATTTTACAACCCTCCCCTTAATTCCAACTTCTCGCCTGACTTCTATGTTCCTTTCCTTTTGATCAGCACGTCAGTGTGTTCCTCCCTCATCCCTTCCCACCCCAATATTCACGCCAGCCCGACACTTTCCTGCGTTGTTTTACTCCTCCGGAGCCCCTCATAATATATGTTCAGAGTCAGCCAGCAAGTAGATTTGCAGGGAGCAGGCCCGCAGACCTGGGTTTTTTTCCTCTGCTGCTCGCCGCATGTGTGCGTTGCATGAGTGTTTCACTATGGGGTGTCGTTAACTAAGTTATGCCTTGCAGGGAATCAAGGACATTTTCTGTGCATTGCAGGAATTTCTCCACCTATCAACTCGACACAATCTTTCAAACACCTATCCTTTATTTTTCGACAACACTCAGCTGTCACCTTCTTCAACACTAAACATCCCCGGTCTATCTTTAACTCAAAATCTTAATTGGAACTTCACATCTCCTCTCTCACTAAATCAGCTTCCTCGAGGTTGTGCGTTCTGCATCGTCTCCGCCAGTTCTTCTCCCCCGCACAGTTGCTATCCGTATACAGGGGCCTAGTCCGCCCTCGTATGGAGTATGCCTGTCACGTGTTGGGAGGGCTCCACTCACACAGCTCTCTTGGACAGAGTGGAGTCTAGGGCTCTTCGTCTCATCAGCTCTCCTCCTCTTACTGATAGTCTTCTACCTCTTAAATTCCGCCGCCATGTTGCCTCTCTTTCTATCTTCTATCGTTATTTTCACGCTGACTGCTCTTCTGAACTTGCTAACTGCATGCCTCCCCCCTCCCGCGGCCACGCTGCACACGACTTTCTACTAAAGCTCATCCCTTTATTGTCCAAATCCCTTACACACGAGTTAACCAGCATCTTCACTCTTTCATCCCTCACGCTGGTAAACTCTGGAACTATCTTCCTTCATTTGTATTTTTTCCTGCCTACGACTTGAACTCTTTCAAGATGAGGGTATCGGGACACCTCTCCTCCCGAAATTGACCCCTCTTTCGGCAACCTCTTTGGATTCTTTTTAGGGGCAGCGAGTAGCGGGCTTTTTTTTTTTTGTCTCCTTTTTTTGTGCCCTTGAGCTGTCTCCTTTGTTGTAAAAAAAAAAAAAAAAAAAAAAGAATACATGGACAAGGCTTACATCATTGTTGGTGCTGCTGTTGTTGTTATAACCAGGGCCGGATTGTCACTGGACACTGATCTGGGCCCTGGCCACAAAAGAGGCGCTGTCCCCCACCACACCTTTAATTAATGTCAGGCCCCGAAGAAGTAGCGTAAATAACTGAAGCTCTTAAGTTATGTTCAGGAACAGCAGACAAAAACTTGCCAGACAGCACATATTACACAAATTCATCATAAATATTGTATAGGGATAGCTTGTTGACTATTACTAAAATGTTGAAATGCGTGGGGTGCAGCCATTAAAAATATTAATAGAACTGTGTAAATCAATCATATTTCCACAATGATATTATGGCACATATAACATACACATTTTTAGGCTCTTCCCCATACAACGTGCATCAGTCACAGGGTCGGTGACAGTTGTAAGAGGCCTCAACCACTGATACATAAAGACGCATTGCCCTGCAATCGTGCATCAGCCAAAGAAATTAAATTAACACTGAATTACTGTTAATGAATTACTATTTGATATAAGGTATAAAGTTTAGTTATAATGACCTTTTCGTTTGGAATATATGGTAGTTGACAAGTTGCTTTAATAATCACACCTGAATAGTATTAGAAAATATAAAGTTTCATTAGGTTTGTGAGGAGATCCACAACAACCTGCGCTGATCGGGAGGCCGTGATGGATTCTTTGGGAAGATGATCCGTGCGGAGCAAACCCACTGCAAAGTTTTCAATCCCACAGGAATGCCTCGTTTTGCCTGTAATGGAAGACAGCAGCGTTGTCAGTAAAAACTGCTAAAAGCACCACAATAACAGCTTAAAAAAAAGGGTGATTAACATGTTTACTACAACCATTCGTACTTGTCATAAACAATTTCTGATATTTTCAGACTCCCCTAACGTTGACAAAATAAAAGTTGCCCTGAAAGCTCTTGCATCTTTTTTTCCATCAACTTCTGCAATATTCCCAGTCTATGCTCTAGTTTCCATTCTATGGAACACCATCTGTCCTTTTCTAAGCCTCATCTTTTCCTGAAACACGGGTTTCTGAGGCAATTGATTGTAATCTTTACGCCATTCTCTCCTCCCATCTCTATCCTAAATTTCAATTCAAAGCTGGATGCAGTGTCTAAGTAAAATTTATAACATGCTTTGTGCCCATAACCTTGATTCTTCAGCTTGAGAGGTTGAGTGTTTAGCGTGCCGGCGCCGCATCCAGGAGGTCATGGGTTTGTATCCCGCCCGCCGCCACAAGCTGGGATTTTTCAGTTATACACAAGTACCATATGACTTCCCACTGTACTGAATATTACCAATCGACCCAGACGCATATTCCCGAGTTCTAGAGGACTCTTATGGTTCGGCACAGGTATAAGTAGGACCAATCATCGCTCGCGGTGAGTGCGTGGGTGCTGTTTTTTTTTTTTTTTTGGCCAGGTCTGAATTGATGGGTAACTATGCCAATATGCGCATGACTTTTATTTTACTCTCATATTTAGTATTTTCAAGATTTGATACTATACCGACTATTTTTGAGATGCAGAATTGGAAATGGAGAGAAGCCCCGCTCCTCTCCTTCTTTTTACCCTTGTCTTCTAAGAAGGAGAAGAACCTAATGCCCTCACTCTTCCTCCGTCTCCCCCTCCTGCTCTTCCATTTCCTCCTTCTCTTCCACCTCCCTGTGTGTGTGTGCTGTGACGAAATATATATATATATATAGATATATATATATATATATATATATATAGATATATATATATATATATATATATATATATATATATATATATATAGTCGGAGTAGGTATGAAGACACCTACCGAAACGGGAGCAAGCCACTCCAGGTAAGGTATATGTGGGAAGCGTGGAGGGTGCTGAAGCCCTCCAAAGACCCTTCCCATGTCCTCACTTTCCGTTTCCCTATTGTCTCATCAACACCAGAGAGTAGTTCAGCATGCTCTCTAAAGACAGATCATCTCTCTTTCCACACCACACTATATTCACACAGCATACACACCTTCTCCCAAAATTTTAAATTCAAAATAGCTTTTAATCGCAATGCCTCGGAGTCCCCCCCTGGGGGGGGGCACAAATTCCCCCAGGGAGGACTCCTCTTTTGGCTGCCAACTTGAGAGGCGTCTTCATAACTCCTCGAACCTCTTTCTTATCAATTTCTGCAACATTCGCGGTCTTCCTTCTAATTTTCATTCTGTGGAACACCATCTCTCCTCCTCTAAACCTCACCTTCTCTTTTTCACCGAAACACAGGTTTCTGAGGCTACTCGTACTGACAGCAATATCTACTGTGTTACCTCCAACTATCTCTATCCTAAATTTTAATCCAAAGCTGCATGTTGCGCCTACGTGCGCAACGACATTACTTGCTCTCGTCACCAAGACCTTGACTCGTCAGAATTTTCCACCATCTGGCTAAGACTTCATTGTCATTCTATTACTAAATAAATCTGCGCTGCTTATCTCTCCCCTAACACTACTAACTATGTGAAATTCTTTGACTACTTGAACTCCAAAGTGGAGCACATCTTGACCCACTCTCCCTTCGCTGAAATCTCCATCTTGGGAAATTTCATTGTTCACCACCAGCTTTGGCTTTCATCCTCTTTCACTGACCAGCCTGGTGAACAAGCCTACAACTTTGCTCTCCTCAACGATCTACAGCAATTGGTTCAGCACCCTACATGTATTCGCGACCGTCTTAGAGACAGGCCCAACATACTAGACCTCTTCCTTACTTCTAATCCTTCTGCTTACTCTGTCAAACTGTTCTCTCCGTCGGGCTCCTCCGATCACAACCTTATTTCTGTATTCTCTCCTATCGCTCCTGTACACCCTCTGGGCCCACCGAAGAGGTAATGCATCTGGTATTTTGCTTCAGCTCGGTGGAACGACCTGAGGATGTACTTTTCCGATTTCCCGTGGAATGATTACTGCTTTCAGGAGAGAGACCCCTCTGTGTGTGCCCAGCGCATCACAGAGGTCTCTGGAATGGAGGCATACATTCCACGTACTTTTTCTATTGCTCATGCTAAAAATACTTGGTGTAATCACGCTTGTTCTCGTGCTGTCAAAGATAGAGAGGTAGTTCACAAAAAGTACCAGAGCTTTCGCACTCCTGCTAACCATGATCTTTATATTTCTGCCCGGAATCGTGCCATATATATTCTTCGACTTACCAAAACTCTTTCATATATAGGACATGTCAAAACCTTGCTTTTTCTAATAATTTTTCACGTGACTTGGCACATAGCCGAAAACATCTCCAATTTCACTTCTTCATCTTTCCATCCTCTCCTTCACCCTGACGGCAGCACCCCCATCTCATCCATCTCTAAGTCTGAACTCTTCTCTCAAACTTTCTGTAACAATTCAACTCTGGACGACTCTGGGCATATTCCTCCCACTCATCCCCCTCTGACTCCTTTAAGCCTGTTATTAGATTCTTAAAAGATGTTTTCTATGCCCTCTCTGGCCTCAACTCTCAGAAGGCTTATGGACTTGATGGAGGGCTTCCTATTGTCCATAAAAACTGTGCCTCCGTGCTGACACCCTGCCTGGTCAAACTCTTTCGCCTCTGCCTGTCAACATCTACCTTTCCTTCCTGCTGGAAGTACGCCTTCGTACAGCCTGTGCCTAAGAAGGGTGATCGCTCATATCCTTCAAACTACCGCCCTATAGCTTTACTTTCCTGTCTATCTAAAGCTTTTGAATCAATCCTTAACCGGAAGATTCAAAAGCACCTTTCCACTTCTGACCTTCTATTTGATTGCCAGTATGGGTTCCGCAAGGGGCGTTCTACTGGCGATCTTCTTGCTCTCTCAACTGATTCTTGGTCATCCTGTCTTAGCCGTTTCGGTGAAACTTTCGCAGTTGCGGTAGACAAATCGAAAGCTTTCGATAGAGTCTGGTACAAGTCTTTGCTTCTTAAACTGCCCTCATACGGTTTCGATCCTTCTCTCTGTCCCTTTATCACCAGCTTCCTTTCCGGCCGTTCTATCTCCGCTGTGGTAGATGTTCATTGTTCTTCCCCTAAACCTATCAACAGTGGTGTTCCACAGGGCTCTGTCCTATCACCCACTCTCTTCCTGTTATTCATTAATGATCTTCTTTTCATAACAAACTCCCCTATCCACTCATACGCTGACGACTCCACTCTGCATTATTCAACTTCTTTCAACAGAAGACCCTCTCAACAGGAATTACATAACTCCAGACTGGAGGTTACAGAACGCTTAACCTCAGACCTTGCTATCATTTCCGATTGGGGTAAAAGGAACCTTGTGTCCTTTAATGCCTCAAAAACCTAATTTCTCCACCTATCAACTCGATCCAATCTTTCAAACACCTATCCCATATTCTTTGATAACACCCAGTTGTCACGTTCTTCAATACTAGATATCTTTGGTCTATCATTAGCTCAAAATCTCAACCCGCAAACTTCACACCTCCTCTCTCACTAAATCAGCTTCCTCGAGGTTGAGCGTTCTGTATTGTCTCCGCCAGTTTTTCTCCCCCGCTTAGATGCTTTCCATTTACAGGAGCCTTGTTCGCCCTCGTATGGTGTATGCATCTCACGTGTGGTGGGGCTCCACTCACACAGCTCTTCTGGACAGAGTGGAGTCTAAGGTTCTTCGTCTCATCAGCTCTCCTTCACTTACTGATAGTCTTCTACCTCTTAAAATCCGGCGCCATGTTGCCTCTCTTTCTATCTTCTGTCGATATTTTTACGCTGACTGCTCTTCTGAACTTGGTAACTGCATGCCTTCCCACCTCTCGCGGCCCCGCTGCACCCGACTTTCTACTCATGCTCATCCCATTACTATCCAAACCCCTTACGCAGGAGTTAACCAGCATCTTCACTCTTTCTTCCCTTACACTGGTAAACTCTGGACCAGCCTTCGTTCGTCTGTATTTCCTCCTGCCTATGACTTGCCCTCTTTCATGAAGAGTGTATCACGATACCTCTCCACCCGAAATTGACCTCTATTTTGGCCACTGTATAATATTTTATGTTGTGGGAGCGGCAAGTGGCGGGCTTTTTTTTTAATACACTGTTTTTGTTTCCCTTGAGCCGGCTTTTTTGTTGTGTGTGTGTGTGTGTGTGTGTGTTTATATATATATATATATATATATATATATATATATATATATATATATATATATATATATATATATATATATATATATATATATATAATATATATATATATATATATATATATATATATATATATATATATATATATACGCACACACACACACACACACACACACACACACACACACACAGTAAACCCCGCTTACGTCGGACCCGAATAGCCGGATATCGGATAAGTCGGACACTTTCATGATCTTTTTTTTTTTTTTTTTTTTTTACGTTCTATCCCGAGTGCACCGCCAGGAATTTTTTGCCCTTTGAATGAGTAATTTTAGGCCACTCGCCTTATATACTGGATAAAATACCCCTGAGCTGCGTTTGGGAGAGTTCTCAAACGCGTGATGCCGCTGCCCGGATTCCCAATCCGGACTGCTCGCTGCAGCTCCGTGCTGTGATGACGTCATCAGCAAATATGGCGGCCCAAATAAACACATATAATTGCTTTCATTGAATTTCACCCTTATGTGCCACAATAACCACTGCAGCTTCCTTTTCATCCTATGTTGGAAGGAGCTCGTCGGCCGGAACAGCTAGTGATACATGTTTAAACGTCGTCAAGATCAGCGGACGCCATTTTGCTGCAAGAACAGCTAGAGAGAGATTTACATAGATTTACATAGAAAATCAGATCACACAGACCCTACGGTCCAGACTTGGTGGTCTGTCCTTAAACCTAAGTGATTTTACATTAATCAGAAGACTCCAAAACGTTGCATTTCTACTCTAGTTGATATTAAGTTGAAGGAAGTGACGGTCGAGCTTATTTTTGAAGGAGTCAATCGTGTTTCACTGGACCACTGATGGTGGAAGCTTATTCCATTCTCGCATTACAACGTTGGTGAAGAAAAATTTGGTGCAGTCTGAATTTACTTGTCTACATCTGAGTTTTACGCCATTGTTCCTCGTGCGCAAAGTGTCATCGATCATAAACAATGTTGATCTGTCTACATTCGTGAAACCATTAAGTATTTTAAAACATTCGATCAGTTTTCCTCGGAGGCGACGTTTCTCAAGAGAGAACATGTTAAGGGTAGAAAGCCTTTCTTCGTAGGATTTGTTGCGCAAGGAAGGGATCATTTTCGTTGCCCGACGCTGAACACCTTCTAATTTAGCAATATCCTTTGCATGGTGGGGAGACTAAAACTGTACCGCATATTCCAAGTGGGGTCTGACTAAACTATTGTAGAGTGGGAGTATTACATCTTTATTCTTGAATAAAAAGTTTATTTTAATGAAGCCCAACATTCTGTTCGCTTTATTTGCTGCATCGATGCATTGCTGTGAGAATTTGAGGTTTGACGCGATTTTGACCCCCAAGTCCTTGACGCATTGAACGCTTTTGAGTTTAACGCCGCGCATTTCGTAATCGAACTTCTTATTCCTCATTCCAACTTGAAGGACCTGGCACTTGTCTACGTTAAAGGCATCTCCATCTATCCGACCAAGCTGAAATTTTGTGCAAATCCTCTTGGAGGCTTTGCCTGTCTTCGTCAGTGAGAACCGAGTTACCAATCTTTGTGTCGTCTGCAAATTTACTAATGCGGTTATTGAGTCCAACATCCACGTCGTTGATGTAAATAATGAAGAGCACTGGGCCAAGAACCGAGCCCTGAGGGACGCCACTAGTGACAGGCGCCCACTCTGAGTTAAATCCGTCAATCACTACTCTTTGTTGTCTGTTGCTGAACCAATTCGCGATCCATTGGTTTACTTGACCGTCAATACCTATTTGCTTTAATTTGTAAAGTAATTTATGATGCGGGACTTTATCAAACGCTTTCTGGAAATCAAGATAGACTACGTCCAGTGATTTGGTTACGTCATAAACAGTGAAGAGGTCGTTATAAAAGGTTAATAGGTTTCATAGGCAGGATCTTTTGTTTCGGAAGCCATGTTGTGAGTCCCCAATTAATGAGTGGCTTTCAAGGTAACTCACAATTTTGTCTCTAATTATGCTCTCAAGTAGCTTACCTACAACCGAAGTTAGACTAATGGGCCTGTAATTACCTGGTACTTTTTTGTCTCCTTTCTTAAAAATCGGTGTCACGTTAGCCTTTTTCCAATCTGAAGGGACGATGCCTTGTCGCAAGGACATTTTGAATACGGTTGTGAGGGAGGAGAGTATTTCGCTCTTTGTTTCTTTCAGCAGAGTTGGATATACTTTGTCAGGTCCAGGACTTTTATTTGTTTTAAGTGATTTTAGGGCTTTAAGGACTTCATCGGGTTTTATTTCAAAGTTAGGCAATGCATGCTCGGGATTTACATTAGTACTGGTGTTGGTGGTAGTGGTGGGAGGACTGTTATTATTAAACACCGAGGAAAAATAATTGTTTAATAGGTTTGCAACGTGTTGGCTGTCAGTCACTAGTGCACCGTCGCTGTTTGTTAAAGGTCCAATTCCACTTCTGATCGCTAGGAGAGAGAGAGAGAGAGAGAGAGAGAGAGAGAGAGAGAGAGAGAGAGAGAGAGAGAGAGAGAGAGAGAGAGAGAGAAAGCAGCGGACGCCATTTTCCTGCCAGTGAAACGCCATTACCATAGCAACGAAGAGTCTTAACTGAGAGGCGTACAAAAGTGTTTGATAGAGACGTCACGCTTTGATATCTCCTGATTGGCTGCTGCCTCCCTCTGGAACACCTCGTCTCCACGGGAAATTAGGACCAATCACAGCGAACGCTCAGCCAGGCCACGTATTGCCAGCTCGTGACGTCATTACTTACCCTTTATTTACACAGTTTTATCAAATATATGTTAATTATTTCGTGAGAACACACATATTTTCAACAGTCGAGATGTTTATACTGATGTTACTGATGTCTGACATGCTATAACACAGAGCTGGAACACATAACTGATAACTGTTACGAGCTAAGTTATCTGGGAACACTGACGGAACATCGTCCCTTGCTCCTCGGGCTGTGTTACTTTATTTTCAACAGCTGATATGTTTCTACTGATGTTATTGATGTCTGACATGTTATAACACAGAGCTGGAACACATAACTGATAACTGTAACGAGCTAAGTTATCTGGGAACAGTGACGGAACATCGTTCCTTGCTCCTCGGGCTATGTTACTTTATTTTCAACAGCTGAGATGTTTCTACTGATGTTATTGATGTCTGACATGCTATAACACAGAGCTGGAACACATAACTGATAACTGTGACGACCTAAGCTATCTGGGAACACTGACGGAACATCGTCGATCCCTTGCTCCTCGGGCTATGTTACTTTATTTTCAACAGTTGAGATGTTTCTACTGATGTTATTGATGTCTGACACATTATAACACAGAGCTGGAACACATAAGTGATAACTGTGACGAGCTATGTTGTCTGTGGGGGCGTGAGCTGGATACAAGGGGAGCGTGATTCCGTCTGCCAAAAATTGCATTTTTGCAAGAAAGACACCCACCCACCCATGTGTGTGTGTGTGGGGCCCACACACACACATGCACATTGCAATAAATAAATAAATATACACATGGCAAGAAATACACACACCGTAGGGGAACGGCTGGCTGTCTCGAGAGAGACCCGCAGCAGACCAAGAGGTGAATTACACACACACACACACACACACACACACACACACACACACACACACACACACACACACACAGTGCAAGAAATAAATACACACACACATTGCAAGAAATTAATAAATACACACACATTGCAAGAAATAAATACACACACACACACACACACACACACACACACACACACACACACACACACACACACACACACACACACACACACACACACACACACACACACACACACACACATACAGTCTGGGGGTCTGCTTATAGCCATTAGGAAAAATGTTAGCTTTCACAGGAGGCACATAAGAACTATCTCTCAATTACAGTAGACAGAGGGAGTGCAAATTTAGGTAAGGAGTTGGTAGTAAGTTGTGGTTACATTCCCCCCTCACACTCAAGATATGGCACTGAAGAGCACTTTGATGAGTTGGACAATTTTTTGATAACTTATATATCAGTGATGACTATATGCTGTACTTTGTGGTGATTTTAATGCTCATACTCTCACTATGTCTGATGTTCCCTCTGGTGCTGGTGATGATGATCGGGACCTGCCGTGGTACCCCACATAAGTGTAACTGTTATGGTATAACTAAGACTTTTATGGCAGGAAACTGGTTGAACTTTGTAAAAATCATCAAGTGTTTATATTTAATGGAAGGATGGGGGAAGACTGTGGTACTGGCAAGCCTACAACTACATACAATACAACTATAGATTACATCTTTGGTTCACCTGAAGTTATGCAGTATGTGGTGGTTTTTAGAGTATTGGGTTATGATCCGCTATTGTCTGATGTACACTGTGGATTACACGGAAGGATGAAATTTATGGGACCAAGTAATGTACCCGCTGGAAGCATGATTGCCCAGGAGGCAGAACAAAGAAGAGCAAGTGAAAGGCCAGGAAAGTGGAATGCTGAGAGAACGGGTGTATATGTGAGGAATATTAGTGAGTGTAAGGTAAATGAGTTGAAAGTTAAGTTGAATAATTTATCCATAGATGATATTAACCAGGAATTAAAGCAAATATTGATTGACCCTACACTTTCAACTTTTCCACAACATAAGAAAAAAGCATATATCAAAAAGAGCAACAATGCCACTGTAAAAGGTTAAGACAAACAATGCTGGAAAGTAAGAAAGGAGTACCATAAAGCTAGACATAGATATCATTAGCACAGGAAAAGTGTAAACTTTAACAGCATGATTGAGGAAAGCCGAAAATACAAAACAAATCTTAAAAGAATAAAAGACAAGAAGATAAACATAATTAAAGAACTTAGGAAATGCAAAAGTGATGACCCTAAAGAATATTGGAAAAGCCTTAATGGTCAGAAAAAGAGCCATCAGATCCCCATTACATTAAATGAATTTACGAGCATTTCAGACAGTTAGCGAGTGATGACAACATTGATAATAATGAAGTAAATATTCTAAATGATCATGATAATATAGATAATGAACTCTCACCATTACTTAATGACCCTATAACCAACGAAGAGGTTGCTAGAAAAAAAAAAAACAGTAAATCCCCAACATCTGACATGATATTAAATGAATACATTAAATGTACTGAACATATTTTGTCCCCCCAATATGTTAAGCTGTTTAATAAGATACTTGATATTGGCGTCATGCCATCTGAGCGGCTGGTTGGGACAATAGTGCCACTTTATAAGAATAAGGGTGACGCTCGGGATGTTAACAACTACTGGGGGATCACTTTGCTTAGTTGTATGGGGAAGCTGCTTACCTCAATACTTAACGAGAAACTTAATGAATACTCAAATACTAAGTTTATCATTAATGAAACAGAAGCAGGTTTTAGGCATGGGTACTCTACACTGGATCATATATTTTTGCTTCAATGTAAAGTTCATTTGTTCAACTGAAGGAAAAGGAAGCTTTTTTGTTTGTTGTGGACTACAAGAAAGCTTTTGATATGGTGTGGCGTGAAGGTTTGTGGTACAAGTTGGTGAAAGAAAAGGTGAATGGGAAAATATTTAATTTAATCAGACAACATCAGGTCTTGTGTCATGCTGAACCAACAGACATCAGACACCTTTGTGTGTAATGTAGGGGTAAGGTAGGGAGAAAATTTGTTGGCATTGCTGTTTGCTTTATATATCAATGATACTGAAAGTAAATTGCTTGATATTAATTGTAATAATGTAGATTTTGGTGATGATTACTTAAACTCGTACCTAAAACTTCTGGTATTAATGTATGCAGATGATACAATTATTGTGTGTGATAGTGAGAAGGGAATGCAACAAGCCTTGACTGTTTTGAATTTGTACTGTACGCAATGGAAACAACAACTTAACTACAACAAAACAAAAATAGTCATGTTTAGTAGGGGAAGAGCCAACATTGATAACTACAAATTTGAATTTGGAAGTGAAAACATTGAAGAAGTGGAAGATTATAAGTATCTTGGTGTGTTATTTAATTACAAAGGAAGGTCCGTAAAGGCGAGCTGGAGCTTAAAGAACAGGCAACACGGGCAATCTATTCACTGATAAGAAAGTGTAGAAAATTTGACTTGCCAGCCGACATGCAAACTGAACTATTTAATACCACGGTGTTGCCCGTACTGACCTATGCTTCAGAGATTTGGGGATTTTACAGAGTTAGAGAGTTAGAGTCTTTGCATATGAAATTTTTAAAACAAGCATTAGGAGTTCATAAGAATACTGGCAATGACATGGTATATGGTGATCGAACTGGGAGTATTTCCACTTGACATACATATAAAGAGCAGAATGATGGGATATTGGTCTAAAATTATTTTAGGTAAAGATACAAAATTTTGTTCAGTAATGTATCACTGCTTGTTACATTTGGATAGGTTAAGGATATATACTTCTCCATGGTTAGCCTGTGTGTGTGTGTGTGTGTGTGTGTGTGTGGGGGGGGGGGTATGTGGGTGTGGGCGTGTGGGTGGGTGGGTGTCTTTCTTACAAAAATGCAATTTTTGGCAGACGGAATCATGCTCCCCTTGTATCCAGCTCACGCCCCCACAGACAACATAGCTCGTCACAGTTATCACTTATGTGTTCTAGCTCTGTGTTATAATGTGTCAGACATCAATAACATCAGTAGAAACATCTCAACTGTTGAAAATAAAGTAACATAGCCCGAGGAGCAAGGGATCGACGATGTTCCGTCAGTGTTCCCAGATAGCTTAGGTCGTCACAGTTATCAGTTATGTGTTCCAGCTCTGTGTTATAGCATGTCAGACATCAATAACATCAGTAGAAACATCTCAGCTGTTGAAAATAAAGTAACATAGCCCGAGGAGCAAGGAACGATGTTCCGTCACTGTTCCCAGATAACTTAGCTCGTAACAGTTATCAGTTATGTGTTCCAGCTCTGTGTTATAACATGTCAGACATCAGTAACATCAGTATAAACATCTCAACTGTTGAAATATGTTTGTTCTCACGAAATAATTAACATATATTTGATAAAACTGTGAAAATAAAGGGTAAGTAAAGACGTCACGAGCTGGCAATACGTGGCCTGGCTGAGCGCGCGCTACGATTGGTCCTAATTTCCCGTGGAGACAAGGTGTTCCAGACTTGGCGAATGTGCCTCCCGGTTATATTGTGCTTTGTGTTTTTTTCTGTTATTCAACAAGTAGCTCCTCTTCGTCTTTTTCCTTTTCCTATGACCCCCCCCCCTCTCTCTCTCTCTCTCTCTCAGAGAGAGAGAGAGAGAGAGAGAGAGAGAGAGAGAGAGAGAGAGAGAGAGAGAGAGAGAGAAGAATATTATGAGTTGGGTTGATTGTGCCTGTGTGTCAGCGGCGAGTGACTTTGATAATCTCTCTCTCTCTCTCTCTCTCTCTCTCTCTCTCTCTCTCTCTCTCTCTCTCTCTTTTATTGCTTGTGTGTTCGTTTATGTATGTGTAAGACTGTCCGTTTCTTTATGTCTCTTCCTCCTTGCATGTGTTTTTGTCAATCTATCTGTCTGTCTGTCTGTCTACTTGTCCGTATTTATGTATATATCTAGTATCTCTCTCTCTCTCTCTCTCTCTCTCTCTCTCTCTCTCTCTCTCTCTCTCTCTCTCTCTCTCTGCCTCTGAGAGAGAGAGAGAGAGAGAGAGAGAGAGAGAGAGAGAGAGAGAGAGAGAGAGAGAGAGAGAGAGAGAGAGAGAGAGAGAGAGAGAGAGAGAGAGAGAGAGAGAGAGAGAGAGAGAGAGAGAGAGAGAGAGAGAGAGAGAGCAAAGAGAGAGACAGAAACAGGGGGAGAGGGACAGGCAGAGACAGAGGCGGAGAGAGAGAAGCAGAGGCAGAGAGAAGCAGAGACAGAGGCAGAGACAGAGGCAGAGAGAGAGGCAAAGAGAGAAGCAGAGAGAGAGAGAGAGAGAGAGAGAGAGAGAGAGAGAGAGAGAGAGAGAGAGAGAGAGAGATAGGCAGAGGGAAACGGAGACAGAGGAAGAGTGAGAGAGGCAGAGAGAGAGGCAGAGAGTAGCAGAGACAGAGGCAGAGACAGAGGGAGAGAGAGAGGCAAAGGGAGAAGCAGAGACAGAGGCAGAGACAAAGGCAGAGACAGAGGCAGAAACAGGCAGAGAGAGAGAGGCAGAGAAAGAGGCAGAGAGAGAGGCAGAGAGAGAGGCAGAGACAAAGGCAGAGACAGAGGCAGAAACAGGCAGAGAGAGAGAGGCAGAGAAAGAGGCAGAGAGAGAAGCAGAGAGAGAGGCAGAGACAGACAGAGAGAGAGGCAGAGAGATGCAGAGACAGAGGCAGAGACAAAGGCAGAGACAGGCAGAGAGAGAGGCAGAGAAAGAGGCAGAGAGAGAAGCAGAGAGAGAGGCAGAAAGAGGCAGAGAGAGAGAGGCAGAAAGAGGCTGAGAGAGAGAGGCAGAAAGAGGCTGAGAGAGAGAGGCAGAAAGAGGCTGAGAGAGAGGCAGAAAGAGGCAGAGAGAGAGAGGCAGAAAGAGGCAGAGAGAGAGAGGCAGAAAGAGGCAGAGAGAGAGAGGCAGAAAGAGGCAGAGAGAGAGGCAGAAAGAGGCTGAGAGAGAGGCAGAAAGAGGCTGAGAGAGAGGCAGAAAGAGGCAGAGAGAAACATGCAAAAAGTCAGAGAAAGAAGCAGAGACAGAGGCAGAAAGGCAGAGAGATTGGCAGAGAGAGAGGCAGAAAGGCAGAGAGAGAGGCAGAGTGAGGAAGAGACAGAAGCAGAGAGGCAGAAAGGCAGAGAGAGAGAGAGAGAGAGAGAGAGAGAGAGAGAGAGAGAGAGAGAGAGAGCCGAGGAGAGACAGGAGCGCTTCCTCAGAGACCTGTGTAATGTGTATATTATAATGTACATGTGTATGTATGACTGTACGTGTGGCGACACCCGGTCGGTGTCGCACAACAGGATGTCTAACAACACGTCGTGCTTTTGGCCGTGGGAAGCTGTAATGAACTGACACTAGGATCAGCAAATGATGACTTTCATCACTCGTCGTCAACCGGAACCCACACCCTTCCGGACGAACTACAAGCAAATAAAACGGGCGAACAACGCGGAGAAGGTAGAGAAGACGGGTGACGGGCAGGCGAGCGGTGCTCTGGCGCCCCGCGCCCTGCAGCGGTGTGGCTGTCTCTGATTTCGTGCGTCTCGCTCACGTAAACTGTAAACCTTATGTAGTACAACTGTTAATATAGTTAAAATACATTTGGTATTTGTATTAACCTGAGAGAGAGAACTAAAGAGAACTAAAGTGAACTAAAGTGAACTTATAACGGCTACCGCTCGGCCACACATCACTTAACTAAAAGGCTATTGTGTTGTCTCATGACTTCTATCAACTGGAGAACGCAGGCAACGGTACATCGGACCTGACGTGAGATAGCAGTTCGCGCCTTAAACTTAAACGTAACACGTTACATTAACCACGTTAAAAATGACGCTTAAAAGTCGTTAACATAAATGATGTGCAGCGTGGTTACGAACTACTCCGAATTGTTATATCTCTCTCTCAACCGTAACTTCAGTGACGGTGTGTGAGGGCAGAGACAGTGAAGCGTGTAACAAGCGTTCTCCTGAGGTAGCGCGCGAGCTTCCTGCTCCGTGAGTCGAGTCAGCACACAGCCGCACCCGAGAGCACACCCCGCCCCGCCCCGCACCTCCACACAACCAAGTTTCCTCGGAGGTGTCTCGGCACTTGTTTCTTCCTACGACACAACTCGTCGTAGGTGCGCACTTATCTTCGCCAGGCAACTCGGACCTTTGAGGGTGACTGGTGGGCGTATATTGTCTGCCCGAGCCAAACCCTCCCCGCTACCAGACGGGGGACGGCAGACCCTGCCACCCCTGCAGCCCTGCCCTTGTCACCGGCGAGGAGAAGGACGCGAGCGTGCTGAGTAGTGGGGTATCGAGTTGCTGTCTTCGAGGTTTTTAACACATTATAGCTGACACTCATTGATACGGTTTCAGTAATTACACCACTTGCAACATTATTTCAGGTGCATTACTATTATTATGTTCACGTGTTTAGGCATGTGGGGCCGTATCTAATCTATTAGATTTTTCAGCTGTTGATTTTTCTGGCGTGTGGATGTTTAATATTTTTCTTTAGTAACATGGTTACGCATTTCACGTATAATCATTCATTTTCTTTTCTCCTTTCTTTTGTGTGTTTTATTGCACAGTGGAGAAGTTTTGTCTTGCTAAG
The DNA here is from genome assembly GCF_024679095.1 of Eriocheir sinensis. Lineage (NCBI taxonomy): Eukaryota > Metazoa > Arthropoda > Malacostraca > Decapoda > Varunidae > Eriocheir > Eriocheir sinensis. Next base: position 207,422 of record NW_026111858.1, on the reverse strand, counting down.
CCTCACTCATTATTCTTTTTCCTCTTTTATTATGCATTTTAAAAGCATAGGGGAGGAGTGAGCACATACTTAGCGGTGAATGATTATTACTTTACTTATTTTTGCAGCAATATTTTTTTTCTTTAACCATTTTACTCCTCATTTTACTAGTAACTCTTTTAATGGCAGAGAAACCTGACCCGAGGACTATGAGGGGTGGGTAGAGAGAAAGAACAGTGCCGTCAAGGATAACGGTAACTGTTCTCATGTAAGGAGTGTAGCAGTCTTCAAAGGGTGCTTGCTCCTCCTACGCTGCATGTGCAACCAAGAGGTATTTACTTACCTTACTAATCCCACAATGGCTTCTGCCCCTAATCACCCGCTAACAGCAACAGCAGTTAGGCCTTTCACAGGTAGCAAAGGAGGCAGATTATTCGGCCAGGGACTTCTTGTTTCAAACTGAGATTGTCATGGACATTGCATTCGTGTCTAATCCGGGAGATAAAATATCGCTCAGCCGCTCGAAGGTCAATCTCGGAAACGGGAACGACGGCCCGCATAAACAAGAGCACGTTCACAGGACGGAAGGATTATGATGCGTTTCGGTCACTTTTTCTTGAAACATTTGGGGAAGACGGGCGACACAGCCTCGTAAAGGGTGTAAATTTTGCTGTGGACACTGTGCAAACGAGTGTCCTTTTTTTTTAACAGGCCAGTGGACGCCTATAGGTTATCTACTGATTTGATCTCGTGTTTTAAACAAGGAAACTGGACAGATGGAGAAACCATTTCTGTAGCTAATGCTAGATTATTACTAGAGTTCCTTGTGTACATCATTGTCCTTAAAGTTCCTCTTCGAAGGAGTGCAGTATCCCTTGACTACAGTCCCACTGGCAACCTACACGGTTTTATCAGCCAACTTTTATGGCACTTAAAGTAATTTGGGGTCATTTTTGAAGCTTTTTTTGCCGTCGACACGTTCGTCGGGAAGGGCCTTCGACCCTCTGACCTAAACCGGTCATGAAAAAAAAAAAATCCTTGGTGTGTTTTTACCCGTGGTTTAGGCAGAAATAGTTAGATAAATAGGTGGACGGAAATTTCAGCTTTACGATCTATTTTTTTTTTTAATACACATAATGTGCATAGTGATAGTCTCCAAAGACTAGCGCCAGCTTGAGGTTCAGCCTGACGCTGCTTTGTCTATCTTTCCACCAAACGAATATAAACTGCATCCTCGCAATTACTAATTTATATTTGGTTCCTGTGCTTTTGCTTGCATCTTTTTCATGCGAGAGGGGAGTGCTTGAGTAATACTTTTCACTCTAACCCACTATTTTCTATAATTACTGAGTTGATGCAAGGCAGTCAGTCTTCTTAGTTTTAATTGGAGCCGTAATACCCGAGGGTATAGACTAACATAGGGAGAGGTACTTTTTAACCTTGAACCTCATGTGCTTCTGCTTGAAACAGACATTTTTCTCTGCAAAGACAGACTTAACTAAACCTCAGCAGATGCTGTCCCTAACTTTTATTGTAACCAGCATGTGAATACCTGTAAGCTTTGGAAGTAAGCAGACAAGTCTTACTTACCCTTTGCTTGACATACCACTGTTACCCGTTACGGGAATTATTTTTGGCATCACAGATGTCAGTCATCCACGTTCATTACGATCGAGGGATAGGTGGAAATTTGTCTTTTTTTTTAATTTGATGTTTATTAATGCTGGAATTACTTTAATAAGTTATGCTGGAGTTATATATTTCAATGAGATTTGTTACAACAGTGATTTCACAACTTGGTGACAGGATTTTCTTTTATAGTACTGTAGACCTGAAAAACGGAGTATTAGGAGTTAGTGGTGCTAGAGACAGAGAAGTGTGTACCTAGCGTTCTCCAGATTTGTCCTTGTTATCACATTGTAACTATTAGGAGACTCTACAGATAACATTACCTCTTTTCACACAATCTTATCTATTGTTGTAAACCCCACCCGTCTCAAAGCCGTGCCGAGGGTAACAACACTGGCACTTAATTGTCATGCAACGGATGAGTGTTTCTCTGCGACAGTTTTGTGTCAAGGTGTGACTCGAAGGTTCAGTGTGTAGCAGATCTTCTTCAAGGATTGTTCCTTTTTCTTTTTACTGTTTCAAATAGCTCCATTACCATGTATCCTAATGACAATTTAGTCAATTTATTTTTCTAGGGTGTATCATGTAAATGATTTTTCGAGCTATTGTTTTATTTTCTCGGAATAGTACTCAACTTTCACGTCCACGACTCTAGCCCTATTTACCTCAACCTGTATGTACATTACCCATTTCTTGTTACTTCCATGATTATTATCATTGGCATTTCCCGATGTTGTATCGTTAGGCGGGCTCTGACTTGTACATATTTTTTTAATGCAACCATAACAGGACCTCGTTTAACTAGTACACATTGTGCGACTGTAACATGGGTAGGTACACTGCTTTTAAAGGTCGGGTGAGCCGCGAGGTCGCGACTTTTAGGGAACCGAGCGATGTAATGTTTATATTATAATGTACATGTGAATGTATGACTGTACGTGTGGCGACACCCGGTCGATGTCGCACAACAGGATGTTTAACAACACGTCGTGCTTTTGCACGTGGGAAGCTGTGATGAACTGACACTAGGATCAGCAAATGATGACTTTCATTAGCAGTCATCAACCGGAACCCACACCCTTCCGGACGAACTACAAGCAAATAAAACGGGCGAACAACGCGAAGACGAGGAGAGAAGACAGGTGACGGGCAGGCGAGCGGTGCTCCGCTGCCCCGCGCCCTGTGGTGTGGCTGTCTCTCATTTCGTGCGACTCGCTCACGCAAACTGTAAACTTTTGTATAATACTGTTAATATACTTAAAGTACATTCGTATGTTTTAATCTTCATGTGAGAGAGAGCTAAAGTGAACTAAAGTGAATTTATAACGGCTACCGCTCGGCCACACATCACTTAACTAAAAGGCTATTGTGTTATCTCAACCACTTCAATCAACTGGAGAAAGCAGGCAACGGTACACCGGACATGACGTGAGATTCGCGCCTTAAACTTAAAATTAACACTTAACACAAATCACATTAAAAAGTAAACACCTTTAAAAAAGGGTAACACCCTTCATCCATTTATAAACCTCGATCATGTCTCCACAAACCCTTCGCCTTTCTAGAGGATGCAAGTTTAATTGTTTGAGTCTTTCCTCGTATGGCAAGTTTCTCAACCCCTGAATCATCTTAGTCATCCTCCTCTGCACCGATTCTAACATTTTGATATCCATTATATAGTAAGGTGACCAGAACTGAACCGCATTGTCAAGATGAAGTCTAACTAATGCTAAATATGGTTTGAGGAAGACTTCGGCGCTTCTGTTGCTTACGCTCCTTGAAATAAATCCCAGTACCCTATTTGCTCGATTTCTAGCTTGAATGCATTGTGCCCTTAGAAGGAGATCAGAGCTAACTAAGACCCCTAAATCCCTCTCGCACCCAGACCTGCTTATGAGAGTGTCATTTAAGCAATAGTTATATGAGAGGTTGTTCCTACATACACTTAGATTACTGCACTTCCCTACATTGAACTCCATCTGCCATTTATCCGCCCGGTAAAACAATCTGTTTAGTTCATCCTGGAGAATACTAGCGTCCTGATCCAACTCAATTACTCTAACGATCTCGGTATCATCTGCAAACTTACTGACATCTCTACTAATTCCTGTATCTAAGTCATTGATATAAATAATACACAAAAGTAGACCTTTTTTTTTACAGCTAATGAGACAGCTTAAAGGGCACAAAGAAAAATATTAAAAAAAGCCCGCTACTCACTGCTCCTGAATAGAGGTCAAAGGAGTGTTCAAAAAGAGAGGTCAATTTCGGGAGGAGAGGTGTCCTGATACCCTCTTCTTGAAAGAGTTCAAGTCGTAGGCAGGAGGAAATACAGATGAAGGAAGATTGTTCCAGAGTTTACCAGCGTGAGGGATGAAAGACTGAAGATGCTGGTTGACTCTTGCATAAGGGGTTTGGACAGCATAGGGATGAGCATGAGTAGAAAGTCGTGTGCAGCGGGGCCGGGGGAGGGGGGGAGGCATGCAGTTAGCAAGTTCAGAAGAGCAGTCAGCATGAAAATATCGACAGAAGATAGAAAGAGAGGCAACATGGCGACGGAATTTGAGAGGTAGAAGACTATCAGTATAAGGAGGAGAGTTGATGAGACGAAGAGCCTTTGACTCCACTCTGTCAAGGAGAGCTGTGTGAGTGGACCCCCCCCACACATGAGATGCATACTCCATACGAGGGCGGAAAAGGCTCCTGTAAATGGATAGCAACTGTGCGGGGGAGAAGAACTGGCGGAGACGGTACAGAACGCCCAGCCTAGAGGAGGCTGCTTTAGAAAGAGATGAGATATGAAGTTTCCAGTTGAGATTTTGAGTTAAGGATAGACCGAGAATGTTTAGTGTTGAAGAAGGTGATAGCTGGGTGTTGTCAAAGAATAGGGGATAGTTGTTTGGAATATTGTGTCGAGTGGATAGGTGGAGAAACTGTGTTTTTGAGGCGTTGAAGGACACCAGGTTCCTCTTCCCCGAATCGGAAATAATAGTAAGGTCTGAGGCTAAGCGTTCTGTTGCCTCCAGCCTTGAATCGTTAAGTTTCTGTGGAGTGGGTCTTCTATTAAAATAAGTTAAATAATGCAGAGTGGAGTCATCGGCGTAAGAATGGATAGGACATTTCGTTTTGGAAAGATCATCAATGAACAACAGAGTGGGAGATAGGACAGAACCCTGTGGGACACCACTGTTAATAGGTTTAGGGGAAGAACAGTGACGGTCCACCACAGCAGATATAGAACGGTCAGAAAGGAAACTGGAGATAAAGGTACAGAGAGAAGGATAGAAACCGTATGAGGGTAGTTTCGAGAGCAAAGATTTGTGCCAGAGCCAATCAAAAGCTTTTGGTATGTCCAGCACAATAGCAAAGGTTTCACCGAAACGGCTAAGAAAGGATGACCAAGAGTTAGTTAGGAAGGCAAGGAGATCACCAGTAGAACGCCCCTTGCAGAACCCTTACTGGCGATCAGATAGAAGGTTAGAATTGGAAAGGTGCTTTTGAATCTTCCGGTTAAGGATTCATTCAAAAGTTTTAGATAGACAGGAAAGTAAAGCTATATGGCGGTAGTTTGAGGGATTGGAACGGTCACCCTTCTTAGGCACAGGCTGTACAAAGGCATACTTCCAGCAGGAAGGAAAGGGAGATGTCGATAGGCAGAGACGAAAGAGTTTGACCAGGCAGGGTGTCAGCATGGAAGCACAGTTTTTAAGGACAATAGGAGGCACTCCATCAGGTCCATAAGCCTTCTGAGAGTTGAGGCCAGAGAGGGCATAGAAAACATCATTTGGAAGAATTTTAATAACAGGCATAAAGGAGTCTGTAATGTGTATATTATAACATACATTCACACATTCACATGTATGTTATAATATACACGCTCCGTGACCGAGCGATGTAATGTGTATATTATAACATACAAGTCAGAGGGGGGATAAGTAGGAGGAATATGCCAAGAATCGTCCAGGGTGGAGTTCTTACAGAAAGTTTGAGCGAGGAGTTCAGCCTTAGAGACAGATGAGACGGCAGTGCTGCTGTTAGGGTTAAGGAGAGGAGGGAAAGAGGAAGAAGTGAAATTGGATTAGATATTTTTGGCTAGATGCCAGAAGTCACGGGAAGAATTAGAAGAAGCAAGATGTTGACATTTTCTATTGATAAAAAAAGTTTTGGTAAGTCGGAGAATAGATTTGGCACGATTCCGGGCTGAAATGTAAAGGTCAAAGTAAGCGGATGTTCGAAGGCTCTGGAACCTTTTATAGCACGAGAACGAGCATGATTAAACCAAGGTTTTTTTAGCATTGGGAGTAGAGAAAGAACGTGGAATGTATGCCTCTATTCGAGAGACAATCACCTCTGTGATGCGCTGGGCACACACAGAGGGGTCTCTCTCCTGGAAGCAATAATCATTCCACGGGAAATCGGAAAAGTACATCCTCAGGTCGTTCCATCGAACTGAAGCAAGATGCCAGAAGCATCGCCTCTTTGGTGGGTCCAGAGGATGAACAGGAGCGATAGGACAGGATACAGAAATAAGGTTATGATCGGAGGAGCCCAACGGAGAGAACAGTTTAACAGAGTAAGCAGAAGGATTAGAGGTAAGGAAGAGGTTTAGAATGTTGGGCCTGTCTCCAAGACGGTCGGGAATACGAGTAGGGTGCTGAACCAACTGTGAAAGAGGATGAAAGCCAAAGCTGGTGGTGAACATTGAAATCTCCTAAGATGGAGATTTCAGCGAAGGGAGAGTGAGTCAAGATGTGCTCCACTTTAGAGTTCAAATAGTCAAAGAATTTTACATAGTTAATAGAGTTAGGTGAGAGATAAACAACACAGATGAATTTAGTAATAGAATGACAATGAAGTCTTAGCCAGATGGTAGAAAATTCAGAAGAGTCAAGGTCGTGGGCACGAGAGCAAATGATGTTGTTGCGCACGTAAACGCAACATCCAACTTTGGATTGAAATTTAGGATAGAGATAGTAGGAGGGAACAGAGTAGAGGTTGCTGTCAGTAGGCTCAGAAACCTGTGTTTCGGTGAGGAAGAGAAGGTGAGGTTTAGAGGAAAATACCGAACCTTGTGGGACCTCACTCGTAACACATCCCCAGTCAGATCTTTTACCATTGATTTGCACTCTTTGCTTCCTATTGCTAAGCCACGCCTTGACCCAGTTCAAAACTTTATCCTCTACTCCGTGAGCCTATAATTTAAGCAACAGTCGTTGGTGAGTAATTTTGTCAAACGCTTTACTAAAATCAAGATAGATTACATCATAATTTTCATCTCTGTCTACCGCCTCAAATACTTTATTGTAGAAGGACAAGAGATTGGGGAGGCATGACCTACCTTTCGTGAACCCATGCTGCAAGTCGTGAATTAAGCTATGTTTCTCTAGATGCTCCAGAATGTTCCTGGCTATTATGGACTCCAGTATCTTGCCTATAAGCGATGTTAAGCTAATTGGGCGATAGTTTGAAGCAGCTGACCTGTCCCCCTTTTTGAAAATCGGCGTCACATTAGCTACTTTCCATAGGCTGGGCACATAAACAGTATTTACCGACATCTTAAAGATGTCGGTTAGTGGGTCACTGAGTACATCACTAAATTCCTTTAATACCCTCGGAAATATCCCGTCAGGCCCTGGCGACTTATTCTTCTTAAGCTTATCTATCTCATCCTGAACTACTTGCCTGGTAATGATTATATCCCTCAATTTATCGCCATCCCCTCCCTCGTACACCTGAACCCTTTCCGGAAATGTCATTCGATCCTCTTTAGTGAATACTGAAAGGAAGTAGTCGTTCAGCAATGTGCTCTTATTTTCGTAATTTTATACTAGCTCGCCTGTGTTTGTTTTCAGCCGTCCAATTTTCTCCCTTGTTTATGTTCTATACATCTGAAAGAAGCCCTTAGGATTACTTTTCGCCTCATTTGCTACTTTGATCTCATAGTTCATTTTTACTATCCTGGTATTTTTCTTCACTAATCTAGAAGTTCGACATACCGGCCCCTGAGATTTGTTTCACCATTCTGTATTTTCTGATAAATTCCCTTCTTTAACTTTATCTCGTGTTTTAGTCCACGAGTCATCCACTTGGGGTCATTGTTTTATTTTATAAGTGTTCGATGTGGTATATGCTGTCCTTGCCCTTCAACTATTACTCTAACTAAATTATTGTAAGACATTTCTACCTGGTTCTCATGGCTCTCCAACCCACAGTTCTGGCCCTTATGAATCCCTAAATTATCCCAGTTTACCCCTTCAAGATGTCTTCGAAGCCCCTCGTAATTTGCTCTTCTAAAATCTGGCACTAACACTGGGTTTGGTTCGCGGGTTACCTCCCAGTCTAAGCTAAAACGAACCGTTCTGTGGTCACTATTTCCTAACTCTCCGCCCACATCCAGCTTACGTAGCAAGTTTCCATTATTAGTTAGGACTAAGTCTAATATGTTATCTTCTCTGGTAGGCTCAGTAACTACCTGCTTAAGGAAATTATCTTGTATAACTTCAAGAAAATCCTCGGCTTCCAGGTCACTCACTAGGTCCCAGTCTATATTCCTATAATTAAAGTCCCCCATTACGCAGATATTTTTACTCCTACTTGCCCTGCAAATCTCCTGTAGTAATATACTCGTTTCCTGCCTGTTAAGGTTGGGTGGCTTGTACATAACTCCTAGAGGTAGTTTTTCTTTCCCTCTGTAAATGAGGACAGTATTTAGTAAAAGGTATGGAATGTTGGGCGTGTGTCGAAGGAGGTCGGGGATACGTGTACGTGTAGAGTGTTGAACCAACTGTTCTAGATCATTGAGGAAAGCAAAGTTGTGGATTTTTGTATCAGGCTGGTCAGTGAAAGGATGAGAGCCAAAGCTGGTGAACATTAAAACAGCAAAGGACAGTGAATCAAGATGTGCTACTCTTTGGAGTTGAAATAGTCAAAAAAGTTTACATAGCTGGTAGAGTTAGGTGAGCGATAGAAAGCACTGATATATCTAGTAATAGAATGGTAATAGAGCCAGATGGTATGGAATTCTGAAGAATCAGGATCCTGGGCACGAGAGGCAGTGGTGTAGTTGAGTATGTAGACACAACATTCAACTCTGGATTGAAATTTAGGTTAGAGACTAGGAGGGAAAAGAGTAGAGATTGCTGTCAATTTTTTTTTTTTTTTTTTTTTTTTTTTTTACATCTTGGCCTATTGCGCCGGTAGGCTTCTTCCCGGTGGATCCTGATGGTCGGTCCAAGGCTTCTTCCCGGTGGGTCCTGATGGTCGGCCCAGCCCGCTCTGGCGCAGGCGAGTGTTTATAGTGGCGCCATCTTGCATTGGCTCATGCTGCCCTGCCGGAGCTCATCTTTAATCCTAGAATCTAGAGTCCGGGTTGATAGGTGGTCTTCTGGACAGCATATGGGTAGTTTTAAGCCACTCGGCGGCGGCTGAAAAATCCCAGCTTGGTGGCACCGGTCGGGGATTGAACTCGCGTCCTCCTGAACGCGGGGCCGTCTTACTATCTGTTCAGCCACCGCCTACCCTGGTTACCACAGAAACCTGATTTTCGGTGAGGAAGAGACTGTGAGGTTTAGAAGAGGGGAGATTGTGTTCCAGAGAATGGAAATTAGTGCAAAGACTGCGAAATTAATGAACAGGAAGTCGGGCGAGCAATCATGATATCTCATTGGACTAAGGCTAAGAGTGGAGTCTGATCTAGAGGCAGTTAAGGTACCTACCACAAAAGATGAGGACTTTCTTTTTCTACATTTTGCCTATAGCGCTGGTAGCCTTTCTTGGTTTGGACTGGTGGTCGGCTACAGCTTTCTATGGCGCAGGCGAGTGTTTATAGTGGCACCATCTTGCTTGGCTCATGCTGCCCCCAGGAGTTCCTCTTCGATGCTCTCTTTTAGAGATAAAGTCAAGAGTCCAGGTTGATAGGTGGTGTTCAGGTTAGCATGTGGATAGTCTTAGGACACTCGGCGGTGACTGACAAATCCTAACTTGTGGCGGCTGGCGGGACGCAAACCCGCTTCCTTCTGGACGCCGCGCCCGCATGCTAATCACTCAGCCACTGCCTCCCCGGTATGGTGTGTGTGTTGTGTACACACACTCAAAAAACTATCGTTACACATTCAGCACGATACAAACAGAGAAGAAAGACGAAGCCATTGAGAACAGGCTACTCATGTTGTTATCACTGCGTGTGTTGGGTGTGGGTTCACTTGCCTGAACTAAGTGAGCGGGACTCGTAAATAAAGCAGTAGAATTTGAGCTGGCACAGTAACGCTTCATGAAACACACAGGTGGAGTCTTAGTCGAAGTTAATTAATCTGTGTTCAATGTAGGTATAATATTGTAGTGTTTTGGGTGATGAAATTATGCTTTAACACCTAACACACAAGTGAAGAGTTAAAATTTCGTCCATTTAGAACAAGTATGATAAACACCTTGCGGTGATGAGTCACTCAGGATTTGGATATCAGAGTGAATCCCACTGACTGATAGCCACATACGGCTCCACTGAGCCGAGGAGGTTACGTAAAACTCAAATAACTCTTATGATAGATTTATAGTGGATTATAAACTTGACTTAGGATTAGGAGGTTACGTAAAACTTAAATAACCCTTATGATAGATTTATAGTGGATTCTAAACTTGACTTATCACCCAAATGGTAAGATAACGTTGGCATTGGTTTCACTGGGATAGCACGCACTACTCGAGTCACGGTATTCGCTTGTTTCGAAACAATCATGGAATGCACCCAATAAGATTAATTCTCTAATAATTATTGGCGAGTCATTATACCAACATGTTTGACAAAACGCCCGCGCGCAAAGTTTCAACTTTTTATTAGGCATTGAGGCAGCACAAGAGAGAAGGGTAGCCCAGGAGTAGATTGAAACAACCCTTAGAAGTCCATGCATTTCTGTTTAAACTTTATTTTTCTTACCAGCAATGCTTTTGGCTTTGCCTTTTGAGATTCTTTTTTTCAGATGCCCATAACTTGTTCATGACAGAAAATATACGTTCAGTGGAAGCATTAGTTCCAGGATGGCACATTATGAACTGAACTATATCCGACATGCGTTGATGGTTGTTTTTGTCTCTGACATGGGAGAATGCTTCTACCCACCGCTGTTACGTATATCATATGAGCATTACTGTTTAATAATTTGTGAATATAAAGCTTAAACAAGTGGCACTCAAATCACTCCGTTAATATTATGGTGATATTTGGTATATCAGTGTCTCCCTTCCTCTCTATCATTCCCTTACGGGGGTCCTGTCCTGCTTCCCCCAGCAGTGCTGAGGTGGTGGGGGTGATCGCACTCTTACCAACCCTGCCGTGATTACCGGATTGTTCAGTGTGAAATTCGTCGGACCCCATTGAAACGATAGTTTTTTTAGTGTGTTCATGTAGTGTGTGGTGTGGGAAGTAAGCGGAGCTATCTTTAGAGAGCATGCTGAATTACTCTCCAGTTGTAATGAGACAATTGGGAAACAGAGAGTGAGGACACGGAAAGGGTCTTTCCTTGGTTTGCAGTACCCCCTCTCCTCCTGTATATACCTCACCGGGAGTGGCTTACGCACACTTCAGCAAGTGTCTACCTGCCTACTCCCTACAGTCCGTACGGGGTATCAATTCACCTCTCCGCTGCTTGAGGCCCATCGATTACTTTTCCATGACGGCTTATTATTTCTTAACCAACAGTTTTTACATTTTTTGCGTTACCTACCGCAAAAACCACGAATGTAAAGCACTTATTTGAAGACCAGTATTTGAAATAGTCGCACCAAGAATATCACCCTTCTAACATCAAACTAAATTATATAGGAGCGAAAGGAGAGTATACAGAAAAGAGTTGGTAAACGAAAGAGCCCAACACACACACACACACACACACACACACACAGACACACACATACCTGGTAAAGCCACCCAACAACAGAGACTCAGCGAGCTCGTCCAGCTGTTCCGCTTCGTTTTCAGTGATTGTAGTGCGTGGAACACTAATGAGCCCCCACCTCAGGCCACCTGCGGCCAGATCCCGCAACAGCTGTCTCCATGCGTCAGCACCCAGCTTACCACCGGGAAACGTGATACCAATATTCCTGTAGGTGAGAAGACATATGTCATCAGTTCCGGCAGCGGTTAGTTACGAGTTTTGATGACGGTGCTCCCGGTTCCGGAGAGAGAGATTTACATAGAAAATCGGACCACACAGACCCCATGGTCCAGACTAGGTGGCCTGTCCTTAAACCTAAGTGATTCTACATTAATCAGATGGCACCAAAACGTTGCATTTCTACTCTAGTTAATATTAAGTTCAAGAAAGTGACGGTCGAGCTTGTTTTTAAAGGAGTTAGTCGTGTTACACTGGACCACTGAAGGTGGGAGCTTATTCCATTCTCGTACTACAACGTTGGTGAAGAAAAAATTGGTGCAGTCTGAATTTACTTGTCTACACTTGAGTTTTATGCCACTGTTCCTCGTTCGTAAAGTGTCATCGATCATAAACAATTTTGATCTGTCTACATTCGTGAAACCATTAAGTATTTTAAAACATTCGATCAGTTTTCCTCGGAGGCGACGTTTCTCAAGAGAGAAAATGTTAAGGGTGGAAAGCCTTTCTTCGTAGGATTTGTTGCATGCACAAGGAGGGGATCATTTTTGTTGCCCGACGCTGAACACCTTCTAATTTAGCAATGTCCTTTCCATGGTGGGGAGACCAAAACTATACCGCATATTCCAAGTGGGGTCTGACTAAACTATTGTAGAGCGGAAGTATTACATCTTTATTCTTGAATAAAAAGTTTCTTTTAATAAAACCCAACATTCTGTTCGCTTTATTTGCTGCATCGATGCATTGCTGTGAGAATTTGAGTTTTGACGTGATTTTGACCCCCAAGTCCTTAACACACTGAACGCTTATGAGTTTAACGCCGCGCATTTCGTAATCGAACTTTTTATTTCTTGTTCCAACTTGAAGGACCTGGCACTTGTCTACGTTAAAGGGTAACTCCCATCTTTTTTTTTGTTTTTTTTTACAGCTAAGGAGACAGCTCAAGGGCGCAAGAAAAATATATAAAAAGCCCGCTATTCACTGTTCCTGAATAAAGGTCAAAGGTGTCCAAAAAGAGAGGTCAATTTCGGGAGGAGAGGTGTCCTGATACCCTCCTCTTGAAAGAGTTCAAGTCGTAGGCAGGAGGAAATACAGATGAAGGAAGATTGTTCCAGAGTTTACCAGCGTGAGGGATGAAAAAGTGAAGATGCTGGTTGACTCTTGCATAAGGGGTTTGGACAGTATAGGGATGAGCATGAGTAGAAAGTCGTGTGCAGCGGGGCCGCGGGAGGGGGGAAGGCATGCAGTTAGCAAGTTCAGAAGAGCAGTCACCATGAAAATATCGATAGAAGATAGAAGGAGAGGCAACATGGCGGCGGAATTTGAGAGGTAGAAGACTATCAGTATGAGGAGAGCTGATGAGACGAAGAGCCTTTGACTCCACTCTGTCAAGGAGAGCTGTGTGAGTGGACCCCCCACACACATGAGATGCATACTCCATACGAGGGCGGACAAGGCTCCTGTAAATGGATAGCAACTGAGCGGGGGAGAAGAACTGGCGGAGACGGTACAGAACGCCCAGCCTAGAGGAAGCTGATTTAGTAAGAGATGAGATATGAAGTTTCCGGTTGAGATTTTGAGTTAAGGATAGGCCTAGAATGTTTAGTGTTGAAGAAGGTGATAGCTGGGTGTTGTCAAAGAATAGGGGATAGGTGTTTGGAAGATTGTGTCGAGTGGATAGGTGGAGAAACTGTGTTTTTGAGGCGTTGAAGAGCACCAGTTTCCTCTCGCCCCAATCGGAAATAATAGTAAGGTCTGAGGCTAAGCGTTCTGTTGCCTACAGCCTTGAATCGTTAAGTTCCTGTGGAGTGGGTCTTCTATTTAAAGAAGTTGAGTAATGCAAAGTAGAGTCATCGGCGTAGGAATGGATAGGACAGTTCGTTTTGAAAAGAATATCATCAATGAACAACAGAAAGAGAGTGGGAGATAGGACATAACCCTGTGAGACACCGCTGTTAATAGGTTTAGTGGAAGAACAGTGACCGTCCACCACAGTAGAAATAGAACGGTCAGAAAGGAAACTGGAGATAAAGGTACAGAGAGAAGGATAGAAACCGTAGGAGGGTAGTTTAGAAAGCAAAGATTTGTGCCACACCCTATCAAAAGCTTTTGATATGTCCAGCGCAATAGCAAAGGCTTCACCGAAACGGCTAAGAAAGGATGACCAAGAGTCAGTTAGGAAGGCAAGGAGATCACCTGTAGAACGCCCCTTGCGGAACCCATACTGGCGATCAGATAGAAGGTTAGAAGTGGAAAGGTGCTTTTGAATCTTCCGGTTAACCCGTGGGCTTCGGCTATAGGAAAGCCGAAAAGTGGCCGAGAAACGGCAATATTACACTCCATTTTGAGACTAAGAACATGGAACGTACATCAGAATACTCCTCTCATAATCATAAAGCTGTTAAAAATATTTACTTTTACTCAAACTTCATTCATTTTGTGACGCGTGGCATCTAGCCGAGAGTCGCTTGTCGTCTACTTTAGATAATTTGACAAGTGATTACTGTGTGGATAGCTAATTCAATCTGCCATGACCTTACAGCACCACCTATGACAAAAAAGCCCATCTCAAGATCACTCACCCACCACTGTGACCCAGGTCATGTATGGTGGGTTGCTCTACGCCACCACCGCCTACAATTAGCTCGAATTATGGGTTTTATGGTGAGCCCATTTTACGGTCCACCGTACCACAGCCACGACTCGTGAAAGCCCAGAAAATGGTCTACCGACGTTCTCGGGTTAAGGATTGATTCAAAAGCTTTAGATAGACAGGAAAGTAAAGCTATAGGGCGGTAGTTTGAGGGATTGGAACGGTCACCCTTCTTAGGCACAGGCTGTACAAAGGCATATTTCCAGCAGGAAGGAAAGGTAGATGTTGATAGGCAGAGACGAAAGAGTTTGACCAGGCTGGGTGTCAGCACGGAAGTACAGTTTTTAAGGACAATAGGAGGCACTCCATCAGGTCCATAAGCCTTCTGAGAGTTGAGGCCAGAGAGGGCATAGAAAACATCATTTGGAAGAATTTTATTAACAGGCATAAAGGAGTCAGAGGGGGTATGAGTAGGAGGAATATGCCCAGAATCGTCTAGGGTGGAGTTCTTACAGAATGTTTGAGCGAAGAGTTCAGCCTTAGAGACAGATGAGATGGCAGTGCTGCCGTAAGGGTTAAGGAGAGGTGGGAAACAGGAAGAAGTGAAATTGGAGGAGATATTTTTGGCTAGATGCCAGAAGTCACGGGAAGAATTAGAAGAAGATGTTGACATTTTCTATTGATAAAAGTTTTGGTAAGTCGGAGAATAGATTTGGCACGATTCCGGGCTGAAATGTAAAGGTCAAAGTTAGCGGGTGTTCAAAGGTTCTGAAACCTTTTGTGAGCTGCCTCTCTATCTTTAATAGCACGAGAACAGGCATGATTAAACCAAGGCTTTTTAGCATAGGGAGTAGAGAAAGAACGTGGAATGTATGCCTCTGTATACCTCTGTGATGCGCTGGGCACACACAGAGTGGTCTCTCTCCTGAAAGCAGTAAGCATTCCACGGGAAATCGGAAAAGTACATCCTCAAGTCGTCCCACCGAGCTGAACAAAATGCCAGAAGCATCGCCTCTTCGGTGGGTCCAGCGGATGTACAGGAGCGATAGGACAGGATACAGAAATAAGGTTATGATCGGAGGGGCCCAACGGAGAGAACAGTTTCACAGAGTAAGCAGAAGGATTAGAGGTAAGGAAGAGGTCTAGAATGTTGGGCCTGTCTCCCAGACGGTCGGGAATACGAGAAGGGTGCTGAACCAACTGCTCTAGTTCGTTGAGGAGAGCAAAGTTGTAGGCTTGTTCACCAGGGTGGTCAGTGAAAGAGGATGAAAGCCAAAGTTGGTGGTGAACATTGAAATCTCCTAAGATGGAGATTTCAGCGAAGGGAGAGTGAGTCAAGATGTGCTCCACTTTAGAGTTCAAATAGTTAAAGAATTTTACATAGTTAGTAGAGTTAGGTGAGAGATAAACAGCACAGATGTATTTAGTAATAGAATGACAATGAAGTCTTAGTCAGATGGTAGAAAATTCAGAAGAGTCAAGGTCGTGGGCACGAGAGCAAGTGACGTCGTTGCGCACGTAGACGCAACATCCAGCTTTGGATTGAAATTTAGGATAGAGATAGTAGGAGGGAACAGAGTAGAGGTTGCTGTCAGTAGCCTCAGAAACCTGTGTTTCGGTGAGGAAGAGAAGGTGAGGTTTAGAGGAGGAGAGATGGTGTTCCACTGAATGAAAACTATAACGAAGACCGCGAATGTTGCAGAAATTGATAAGGAGGAGTTTCGAGGCGTCATCAGGTCACCTCTAAAGTCGGCAGCCAGAAGGGGAGTCCTCCCTGGGGAAATTTATGGTACCCCCCCTCCCAGGCGGGGACTCCGAGGCTCTGTAATTTTTCGCTATTTTGAATTTTGAATTTTGGGAAAAGGTGTGTATGTTGTGTGAATGTAGTGTGGTGTAAAAAGAGAGAGGAACTGTCTTTAGAGAGCATGCTGAACTGCTCTCTGGTGTTGATGAGACAAAAGGGAAACGGTTAGTGAGGACATGGGAAGGGTCTTTGAAGGGCTTCAGCACCCTCCTCGCTTCCCATATATCCTCGCCGGGAGTAGCTCACGCTCGTTCGGTAGGTGTCTTCCTACCTACTCCTTCTTGGAGGCTTTGCCTGTCTTCGTCAGTGAGAACCGAGTTACCAATCTTTGTGGCGTCTGCTAATTTACTAATGAGATTATTGAGTCCAACATCCACATCGTTGATGTAAATATCGAAGAGCACTGGGCCAATAACCGAGCCCTGAGGAACGCCACTATAGTCCGGCAAATCTTAAGTGGCGGCTCTGACGTAGACAGCCCGCTAGACACTGGTGCTGTCTTCAACTGACCTCGCGTACCGTGCCTCTCACACCCTTCTCTCTCTCTCTCTCTCTCTCTCTCTCTCTCTCTCTCTCTCTCTCTCTCTCTCTCTCTCTCTCTCTCTCTCTCTCTCTCTCTCTCTCTCACTCTAGTATAAAAACAAATATGCTTTTTATGATTGATTCTCTATCTGTGAGTGAATACAAAGAAATTTGTACAACACTTGGCATCGTTGCCAGCGCGGCGTTGTCAGCTCAAGTCAACCTAACACACCGCAGTTGCCAGTTGCTCTGCCTGCTTTAATTATCGCATTTCTGCCATTTTTTGGTGTGTGTCTGCCATCTGCCATACAATATCAGCCATATGGTATAATTATGATAAAATATGGAAACTGTACCTGTATATAGAATATCACGACCGTCAAGCAAATTCTGATTTGAGTCATCCAGGCAAATGGTGAGGTTCCGCTGGGGGTGGCCAGGGAGTGGGGAAGGAGTGGTCGCTAAGAACATTAAAATATTACACTTTGACCTTATTTCCACATCACCCGAGAGGTAAAGAGTCTTGGTGCATTTTTAAAGAGGTTTATTAATGATATTATTATTATTATGCATTGTCGTGCACCATACTCCCCGAATGAGAGTACACCCCCACTTTTCTCGCACACACACACACACACACACACACACACACACACAGAGAGAGAGAGAGAGAGAGAGAGAGAGAGAGGCATGGTGTGCGGGGTCAGTTGGAGACGTGGCACCAGGGTCTAGCGGTCTGTCTACGTCAGAGCCGCCACTTAAGATTTGCCGGACTATAGTGACCGGTGCCCACTCTGAGTTAAATCCGTCAATCACCACTCTTTGTTGTATGTTGCTCAACCAATTCGCGATCCATTGGTTTACTTGACCGTCAATACCTATTTGTTTTAATTTATAAAGTAATTTATGATGTGGGACTTTATCAAACGCTTTCTGGAAATCAAGATAGACTACGTCCAGTGATTTGGTTACGTCATAAACTGAAAAGAGGTCGTTATAAAAGGTCAATAGGTTTGATAGGTAGGATCTTTTGTTACGAAAGCCATGTTGTGAATCTCCAATTAACGAGTGGCTTTCAAGGTAACTCACAATTTTGTCTCTAATTATGCTCTCAAGTAGCTTACCTACAACTGAAGTTAGACTAATGGGTCTGTAATTACCTGGTACTTTTTTGTCTCCTTTCTTAAAAATCGGTGTCACGTTTGCCTTTTTCCAATCCGAAGGGACGATGCCTTGTCGCAAGGGCATATTGAATACGGTTGTGAGGGAGGAGAGTATTTCGCTCTTTGTTTCTTTAAGCAGTATAGGATATACTTTATCGGGTCCGGGACTTTTATTTGTTTTAAGTGATTGGAGAGCTTTAAGGACTTCATCGGTTCTAATTTCAAAATTAGGCAATGCATGCTCGAGATTTACATTAGTACTGGTGCTGGTGGTAGTGAGAGGAAGACTGTAAGTATTGAACACCGAGGAAAAGTAACTGTTTAAGAGGTTTGCAATTTGTTGGCTGTCAGTCACTAGTGCACCGTCGTTGTTTGTTAAAGGTCCAATTCCACTTCTGATCGCCTTTCTGTTGTTTATGTAACTGAAGAAGGATTTCGGATTATTTTTACAGTTGGCTGCAATATTTTCCTCATATCTACGCTTTGCCTGACATACTAATCTTTTTACTCGTCGCCTGGCATTATGATAAAGTCTAATGTTTTCGGGCGTGCTTTGTTCTTTCTTTAACCTGTAAGACAATTTTCTCTCCTTGCCTGAGTGTTTAATTTCGCTATTAAACCAAGGTGGGCTTTTATTAGTGTTATTTCGCTTCTCGCACAAGGGGACGAATGTGTTCTGCTGAGTGAGTAAATGATTTTTAAAGCTTAGCCAGGCTTCCTCTACATTGCCGTCATCTGATAGTTGTATTTCTGTTAGTTTTTGTCGGATTTCTACGAAGTTAGCTCTTTTGAAATTGGGCACCTTTACTTTATTTTCAGTCACTGATGTTTAGGCTCTAATGTCGACGCGCACTAATTTATGATCGCAAGAACCGAGGTGTTATCCTACCGTGACATTACTGATTAAGTTATCTTGGGTAGTTATAACAAGGTCGAGTATGTTATTTTGCCGAGTTGGTTCAGAAACCATTTGGCTTAGATAATTTTCTTCTAAAAATTCAATCATTCTATGTGACTCGCCTTCTGCACCTGACAGTGTCTCCCAGTCGATAGGGGGGAGGTTAAAGTCTCCTAATATCAGTGAGTCGTTGTTATTAAGTGACTGCCTTTCATGATCGTCATCGAGTGATTGCCCAGGATGCCTGTAGGTGACAGATATATTTAAATTGACTTTTGCAATGTTTATTCGCACACAAATGTTCAACGTTATTGTCTCTTGGTGTTTTGTCAGTGGGTTGCAAATAGGTTTTGACAAAAAGGGCGACGCCACCGCCTCTACGGTTTACA
The DNA here is from genome assembly GCF_024679095.1 of Eriocheir sinensis. Lineage (NCBI taxonomy): Eukaryota > Metazoa > Arthropoda > Malacostraca > Decapoda > Varunidae > Eriocheir > Eriocheir sinensis. The sequence continues at coordinate 188,339 of NW_026111858.1, read as the reverse complement.
CGATCTTTGTTGAAGAATCTGTAGCCATCTATGTTGTATTCGGAACTTAAATCAATATTTGCGGTGTCGATAAATGTTTCGGTTATAGCAATTATGTCAATATTTTATGTTAGAGCAAGACATCTCAGCTCATCAAACTTGTTTCTTAGGCTATGCGCATTGAAACTAAGTATTTTTAAGTTATCTAGAGGCTTGTTATTAGAGGTGGTGGTACTTGCGGGATCACGGTTACGAGTTTGTTGCGATGCATGGCGTCTATTTCACGGGCGGGGTGGAAGGGCGTGGCTGAGAGTCGTTTTTTGATGGGGTGTCGAGGTACTGCGTCGTTTAGGAGCCTTCCGAATCTGGCTGCCCCGATGGAGGACAGGTGTATTTCGTCCCTGTGGAAGAGTTCACTTTGTCCGGAGAGAGAGAGAGAGAGAGAGAGAGAGAGAGAGAGAGAGAGAGAGAGAGAGAGAGAATGCAGGCTCATCACAATGTCTTTAGGGTTATGGGACTGCTACACTGGTGGCTCCTCCGCTGAGGCGGGGCACGAAATACCACCCCCTGCTCATAACGGTGCAGCTGGCAGGCCCGACATCCCAGGAGACGCTGCCTCTGCCCCACCTACCGCCTCACCCGGCTCACAACAGCCCTCGCCTCCTCGACCTGACCACCCACTTCCCACCGCACTTGCCCCACCATCGCGATCTAACTTCCCGACTCCCACTTGGCTACCCGACCTTCACTCTGCACCCCCCCCCCCCCCCAGCATCCCCCACCACCGCCTTCATCTAAGGCCAGTTTCTTCCCAGGTCAGGCCGGGGTCACTACGCGCTACCCTCCACCCATCCCTTCCCGCGAAACAGTGTCTATTAGAGGTTTATTTTTGCTATTAATGTAATTTAGTGACGCCTAACACGTATGCAGTTCCGAATTGCAAAGGAAACTACAGGTCCGGACCAAAAGTGCATGTGTTTTCCTTCCCCAAAGATGAAGAACTCCCGGAAATGGCTGCGCTGTATCAAGAGGGACAACTACACACCGAACAAGCACATCAGGGTAAGTCCTTCTCATTTTCTTTTAACTTCATCGTTATATTTTGGGGCCAAGAAGAGACAGAGACAGAGGCACAGGGACAGAGAAACAGAGACACAGAGAGACAGACAGATAAAGAGAGAGAGAGAGAGAGATAGACAGACATTCAGAGAGAGAGAGAGAGAGAGAGAGAGATTTCAATGTTCACCACCAGCTTTGGCTTTCATCCTCTTTCACTGACCAGCCTGGTGAACAGGCCTACAACTTTGCTATCCTCAACGATCTAGAGCAGTTGGTCCAGCACCCTACACGTATTCCCGACTGTCTTGGAGACAGGCCCAACATTCTAGACCTCTTCCTTACCTCAAACCCTTCTGCTTACTCTGTCAAACTGTTTTCTCCGTTGGGCTCCTCCGATCACAACCATATTTCTGTATCCTGTCCTATCGCTCCTGTACACCCTCTGGGCCCACCGAAGAGGCGATGCTTCTGGCATTTTGCTTCAGCTCGGTGGGACGACTTGAGGATGTACTTTTCCGATTTCCCGTGGAATGAGTATTGCTTCCAGGAGCGAGACCCCTCTGTGTGTGCTCAGCGCATCACAGAGGTGATGGTCTCTGGAATGGAGGCATACCTTCCACTTACTTTCTCTACTCCTCACGCTAAAAAGCCTTGGTTTAATCACGCTTGCTCTCGTGCTGTCAAAGATAGAGAGGCAGCTCACAAAAAGTACCAGAGCCTTCGAACTAATGCTAATCATGAACTTTACATTTCTCCCCGGAATCGTGCCAAATCTATTCTCCGCCTAACCAAAAACTCTTTCATTAATAGAAAATGCCAAAACCTTGCTTTCTCTAACTCTTCCCGTGACTTCTGGCATCTAGCCAAAAACATCTCCTCCAACTTCACTTCTTCATCTTTCCCTCCACTCCTTAGTCCTGACGGCAACACTGCCGTTTCATCTATCTCTAAGGCTGAACTCTTCTCTCAGACTTTTTCTAAAAACTCCACTCTGGACGATTCTGGGCATATTCCTCCTACTCATCCCCCCTCTGACTCTTTTATGCCTGTCATAAAGATTCTTCAAAAGGATGTTTTCTATGCCCTCTCTGGCCTCAATCCTCAGAAGGCTTATGGACCTGATGGAGTGCCTCCTATTGTTCTTAAAAACTGTGCCTCCGTGCTGTCGCCCTGCCTGGTCAAACTCTTTCGCATCTGCCTGTCAACATCTACCTTTCCTTCCTGCTGGAAGTATGCCTTCATACAGCCTGTGCTTAAGAAGGGTGATCGTTCCAATCCCTCAAACTACCGTCCTATAGCTTTACTTTCTTGTCTATCTAAAGCTTTTGAATCAATACTTAACCGGAAGATTCAAAAGCACCTTTCCACTTCTGACCTTCTATCTGATCACCAGTATGGGTTCCGCATGGGGCATTCTTCTGGTGATCTCCTTGCATTCCTAACTGACTCTTGGTCATCCTCTCTTAATCGTTTCGGTGAAACCTTTGCTATTGCGCTGGACATATCAAAGGCTTCTCTCTGCTGTAGTAGAAGGGCTCACTGAGAGTAATGCTGTATTGCAAAACACAGTGGAGGCAGTTGCGAAGAAATCCACTCAAACTGACACGATCAGCAGTGAAGCCAGCGACGAAGACTTAATAAGACCTCACCTGATATTGTCATGAAAGGTTTAGCGTGGCCACGGGACTTCTACATCAAAGACGTCTGGACTGTCCTCAGGAAGGCACCACCCACCCTCCATTGATCCTACAACACCCTCGTTGCTGACGTCATTGAAATGTTTAACCGGCTACCGGGAGAAGGCCTTGAGTTTTATTAATGATTCGGACTCCCAATAAACGAAAAACTTCTAAAAACTCTCACCTGGAATGTCAACGGACTTAAGAACTGGCTGATTGAGATGCTACAATTTGCTCCCGAAATGATTTTGATGTTATATATCTACAAGAAACGCGTCATGACCCCGCAAACAATAATCAGATTATGGTGTACAAACACTACACTTCTGAGAGCGTGTTCAATAACGCCGCCTCCCGTCCAGATGCTTGGTGACCTATGTAAAAAAATTAAAAAAATCCCCACTGACTCAACTGAGGAAGCCTTCGTAGGAATCATCAGTGAGACACTAGCAATCAACATCTACGATGCTAACGGGAGAAATGTTATCAAAATCCTGAATGTGTACATCACAGACAACATGCTTGATTTTATACAACTGCATGACTTCACAGACGGCTGCCCTACAATGCTGGTTGGGGACCTCAATGCATTTCATGACAAACTAAGACATAATGCTACACGGCTCCCAAACAATAATGGCAGAAAACTAGCTTCTACACTGAGCAGTAGTCACAACATTATAAGCATCCTTAATCAATGGACCTGAACCTACACGTCTCCGAGGAAACAAACTGGACTACGTATGCATGCTGAACGCCCCCGGGCTCAACCATCGCTGCGAGATGGTCGATAACCTAACCTCAGATTACTTCGGGGTATAACCGTTGATGAGGTTTCATGCCCTGCTCCACTGCTAGTGCAGCGCTCTGCGAGGGCCGTCAACAATGGCAATGCTAGCCTCGATAATAATACTCGATGCACTTATTCGCAAACGTCGTAGTTAGAGAGTATTAATATATTTCCTGAATAGCCTTCTGTTGTCCTTTTAATAAACTTGGCATCAGTTCAGTTTTCATGTCTGATATTTTCTTTATATTATCACAATTAAATATCCAGGGTAGGCGGTGGCTGAGTGGTAGCGTGCTGGGTCCATATTCACTACGTGATGGACGACGCGAGTTCGAATCCCCATGCTACCACCGCCGAGTGGCTTAGAACTACCCACATACTGTCCTGACGACCACCCATCAACGCAGACTCTAGAGGAAACCGTCTAAGTGAATCAAGAAGGAGTTCCGGGGGGCAGCATGAGCCAAGAGAAGATGGCGCCACTATAAACACTTGCCTGTGCCATGACGGGCTGGGGCCGAATAGCATCCAGGCCCCTCAAGCAAGCCTACCGGCGCTATAGGCATAGACGATAAAAAAAAAAAAAAAATTCCAACGATTATCTCCACATCACGGAACACTTATCACACACAATTTATCTTCGAGTAGAAACATTAATTAATAGCTATGATCGGTCATGTTACGAATTCTCAAAATTTCAATCTGAAGAACTACACAACACTGATCATTCGCTGAGTGATAGATTTCAGGCTTCTTCTACCTCATGCAATTTATGTGTTTTTTTCAGCCATGGAACAATCGTTTGATTTATGATCGCCAGAGCATTTGTAACACTTTGGAGTCTCTCCATTGTTCGTTTCAGTGCAGTTGGCCTAAAGATGGCCGTTTCTCTGACAATGATAGCATATAAATGCTTGGTATCTGTCTCTTACTGTGTATACGCCCAATTCTAATTTTAACTTGTCATGATTCTTGTAAATCAGCTCTCTCATAGACCGGTCGCACCTCAAAATATAGTGCATCGTGCCGCCAGCAGCAGGCTTACTAAAAATCAGCTTAATTTATTTATTTTTTTTTTTTTTTTACAGAAAAGAAGACAGTTCAAGGGCGTGAAAAAAAAGAAAACAACAATGAAAAAAAAAAAAGCCCGCTACTTACTGCTCCCGAATATAATACATAGGAGTGGCCAAAAAGAGAGGTAAATTTCGGGAGGAGAGGTGTCCTGATACCCTCCTCTTGAAAGAGTTCAAGTCGTAGGCAGGAGGGAATACAGATGAAGGAAGATTGTTCCAGAGTTTACCAGCGTGAGGGATGAAAGGGTGCAGATGCTGGTTAACTCTTGCATAAGGGGTTTGGACAGTATAGGGATGAGCTTGATTAGAAAGTCGTGTGAGGCGAAACAGCGGGAGGGGGGGAGGCATGCAGTTAGCAAGTTCAGAAGAGTAGTTAGCGCTGAAAATATCGATAGAGGATAGAAAGAGAGGCAACATCGCGACGGAATTTAAGAGGTAGAAGACTATCAGTAGGAGGAGGAGAGCTGATGAGACGAAGAGCCTTAGACTCCACTCAGTCCAATAGAGCTGTGTGAGAGGAGCCCCCCCACACGTGAGATGCATACTCCATACGAGGGCGGACAAGGCACCTGTGTATGGATAGCAATTGGGCGGGGGAGAAGAACATACAGAACGCCCAACCTCGAGGAAGCTGATTTAGTGAGAGAGGAGATGTGAAGTTTCCAGTTAAGATTATGAGTTAAGGATAGACCGAGGATGTTTAGTGTTGAAGAAGGTGAAAGCTGAGTGTTGTCGAAGAATAGGGAATAGGTGTTTGGAAGATTGGGTCGAGTTGAGAGGTGGAGAAATTGCGTTTTTGAGGCATTGAAGGACATAAGGTTCCTTCAACCCCAATCGGAAATGATAGCAAGGTCTGAGGTTAAGAGTTCTGCAGCCTCCAGTCTGGAGTCATGTACTTCCTGTTGGGTAGGTCTTCTATTGAAATAAGTTGAATAATGCAGAGTGGAATCGTCGGCGTATGAGTGGACAGGACAGTTTGTTATGGAAAGGAAATCATTGATGAATAACAGGAAGAGAGTGGGTGATAGGACAGAGCCCTGTGGAACATCACTGTTAATAGGTTTAGGGGAAGAACAATGACCGTCTACCACCGCAGAGATAAAATGGTCGGAAACGAAACTGGAGATAAAAGAACAGAGAGAGGGATAAAATCCGAAAGAGGGCAGTTTAGAAAGCAAAGACTTGTGCCAGACTCTATCGAAGGCTTTCGATATGTCTAGCGCAACAGAGAAAGTTTCACTGAAACGGTTAAGAGAGGATGACCAAGAGTCAGTTAAGAGAGCTAGAAAATCGCCAGTAGAACGCCCCTTACGGAACCCATTCTGGCGATCAGATAGAAGGTTATAAGTGGAAAGGTGTTTTTGAATCTTTCGGATAAGGATTTATTCAAAAGCTTTAGATAGGCAAGAAAGTAAAACTATAGAGCGGTAGTTAGAGGTATTGGAACGGTCACCCTTCTTAGGCACAGGCTGTACGAAGGCGTACTTCCAGCAGGAAGGAAAGGTAGATGTTGATAGGCAGAGACGAAAGAGTTTGACCAGGCAGGGTGTCAGCACGGAAGCACAGTTTTTAAGGACAATAAGAGGCACTCCATCAGGTCCATAAGCCTTTGAGAGTTGAGGCCAGAGAGGGCATAGAAAACATAATTTTTAAGAATTTTAATAACAGGCATGAAGGAGTCAGAAGGGGGATGAGTAGGAGTTATATGCCCAGAATCGTTCAGAGTGGAGTTGTTACAGAAAGTTTTAGGTAAGAGTTCAGCCTTAGAGATAGATGAGACGGCGGTGCTGCCGTCAGGGTTAAGGAGAGGGGGAAATATGAAGAAGTGAAATTGGAGAAGATATTTTTGGCTAGATGCCAGAAGTCACGGGAAGAATTTGAGAAAGCAAGGTTTTGACATTTTCTATTGATGAAGGACTTTTTCGTAAGTCGGAGAATAGATCTGGCACGATTCCGGGCAGAAATATAAAGATCATGGTTAGTAGGAGTGCGAAGGCTCTGGTAGCTTTTGTGAGCTGCCTCTCTATATTTAATAGCACGAGAACAAGCAAGATTAAACCAAGGCTTTTTAGCATGAGGAGTAGAGAAAGAACGTGGAATGTATGCCTCCATTCCAGAAACAATCACCTCTGTGATGCGCTGGACACACACAGAGGGGTCTCTATCCTGGAAGCTTAATCATTCCACGGGAAATCGGAAAAGTACTTCCTCAGGTCGTCCCACCGAGCTGAAGCAAAATGCCAGAAGCATCGTCTCTTCGGTGGGTCCAGAGGATGCACAGGAGCGAAAGGACAGGTTACTGAAATAAGATTATGATCAGAGGAGCCCAACGGACAGAACAGTTTGACAGAGTAAGCACAAGGGTTAGAAGTAAGGAAGAGGTCTAGTATGTTGGGCCGGTCTCCAAGACGGTCGGGGATACGTGTAGGGTGCTGAACAACTGCTCTAGATCGTTGGGGAGAGCAAAGTTGTAGGCTTGTTCACTAGGCTGGTCAGTGAAAGTGGATGAAAGTCAAAGCTGGTGGTGAACATTGAAATCTCCCAAGATGGAGATTTCACAGAAGGGAGACTGGGTCAAGATGTGCTCCACTTTAGAGTTCACATAATCAAAGAGTTTTACATAGTCAGTATAGTTAGGTGAGAAATAAACAGCACAGATGTATTTAGTAATAGAATGACAATGAAGTCTTAGCCAGATGGTGGAAAATTCAGAAGAGTCAAGGTCGTGGGAACGAGAACAAGTGATGTCGTTGCGCACGTAGACGCAACATCCAGCTTTGGATTGAAATTTAGGATAGAGATAGTAGGAGGGAACAGAGTAGAGATTGCTGTCAGTAGCCTCAGAAACCTGTTTCGGTGAGGAAGAGAAGGTGAGGTTTAGAGGAGGAGAAATGGTGTTCTACCAAATGAAAATTAGAACGATGACCGCGAATGTTGCAGAAATTGATAAGAAAAAGGCTAGAGGAGTTATCAAGACACCTCTCAGGTCGCCCTGTACCACGACTCACTCCCTACTCACTAGAGGTATACGGGGAGATCACACTCCCTGACTCAGTGAGGCGACATGTTCCTCCCAGAAAACGTTTGTCCCGAAAAAAACAGAGAGAAAATGAATAATTGGTTCATGAATTAAACCCACTGAATTAAATCCACTGAAAAGCTAAACACTGACATAATATATGAACTCAAGAGTAACGTCAGTGCTGTACTCGAGGGAAAGAAAAAGAGCCACATGGGTACTATTATGAGATGGTACACCAGCTATTCAGCCGTACAGAAAATAAACAAATAATTCGAGAAAATTAAGGAAAAATAGTAGAACAACCCGACCCAGGAAAACCTAACTGTGTTCAAAAGGATAGGGCAGCAAGTACAAGATGTCAAAAAGAAAGCCAGAGAAAGGTACTGGACGACGTTTCTTCAATCGATGGGTCACAGAACACCGTTGAAAGAAGTATAAAAAAAAAAATATATAAAGATTATTCAAGGGGTTAAATCAATACTGCCTGCTTATCCAAATCCTTCACAGAAAAGCAGTGAACTGGTGTGCGAGTGGGCTGAGGTATCAAGCTACGCCCTTGGCCAAGAAGAACAAACGATGCCTCAAGAAAACTGAATCAGCTATCGGGAAGCCGAGTGTGTGTGACGACGAGCCCATCACGGAGGAGGAGTTCACCAGGGGCATAAAGAAAGGGAAGTCCAGAGCGCCCAGGATGAATGGCGTCAATTATGATGTCATCCGTGTTCTATCCACAATCAACGGCAACCCAGTTCTGCAGCTCTACAATGTGATCTGGAATGGGGATCGTCTGCCGACAGCATGGAAACAAATCACTCATCATCCCCATCCTCAAACCAGGAAGGCCAGGAACCTATAGACCTATTTCCCTCACCTCATGTCTTTGTAAGCTCTTTGAACGCATAGTCCTCGATAGGCTGTTATATAGTATAAAGCCAAAATTTTCCAATAACTTCTACGGCTTTATCTCTGGTAGGAGCATACAACAATGCATAGATAGAGTTCTTTCAGGGATTAGAAAACGCTATAACGTCTTTGTTGACCTAAAGGGAGCATTTGATAGAGGCAATCCAATCATGATATTATCTGATCTCTTAAAAATTAACTCTGGCACCATCATCAGAATAATACAAGACTATCTAACATGCAGGCACAGTAGTACTCCACCTGGGAACACATGGAGTTAGGCACACCTCAAGGGGGGAGTCCTGTCACCAACACTCTTTAACGTACTCATGAACGTCTTTGGCTTTTACAGCTTCAAAGGTGTCATTGTGACCATCTATGCTTATGACATTGTACTGCAAGCTGACTCACGATCATACATCACCAAAGCACTTACACAGTTAAAAAAAAAAAAAACTTTGAAACTCTATTGGCCTCATAAGAGCAAACTGTTGCACAAGAAACGTCTCAACAAAGAGATTTTACGACTACAAGGTAAAATTTTTGAGGAGGTACAAACATACACATACATGGACGTGCTACTGAGGACGCGAGATGGGAAAAATGACGAAATTGCACGGTTGAAGCAAGCCTATCAGCCTAGAATAGCCCTGCTAAGAAAGGTTGCTTGGAAAGACATGGGTTCGTCCATTCCTGTCCTGAAAAGGCTGTACCTTTAATTAGTCAGGCCAGTAGTCGACTACAGTGCAAGCACCATCACAAACTTAAACAAACGAAAGACCAAGGCCCTTGAAGCAATCCAAAATAATGCGATCAGAATAATTTTAGGATGCCCAAAAAGTACCCAACAAGACTATACTAGATACGAAGTAGGGTTACCAACACTTATTCACAGGGTGCAGCAAATGACGACTATATAAATCATGAGGTTCCTCAACATCAAAGATGATAATGGTCGGCTTTATGAGGCAGTCTTTAACCCTACCTGGAAAGAAAAACGTAATGTCTGGCTCACATCAGTTAAACTCTTAGAGGATTGCTGGAGACATTTAGTGCGCATCACTACCTAGACAGGACCAACACGCCAACTGACGTCCCTACCTGGAATCTCCCAGTAGTTCATATATGTTCCTCTGAACTCAATAGCTGAAAATGTAATGCCCCCACCAGCTTGATGCGGCAGAACTACCTTGGCAGGCTGCATACTCTTCCTAAGGGCCCAGTATACTGTAGACTGACGGATCACTGCATGAGGATAGGCGCGCCGGAGATGGAGTCGTTCACTACAAGCAGGGCGGTAAAGTGGAGCGCAGAACGCTTCATATTAGGACATCTGAAGGCTGCTCGAAGGCCCAAACGGAGCTCACGGGGATTGCAGCAGCCCTAACGGCCGTCCGAGAAGAAACCGGCGACATCATCGTCGCATCTGACAGCATGAGCGCACTGCAGGCCATAACCTCCAAGAATCCTCTCCACACTGACCTGGTACACATAATAAAGACAGCTCCACAGTTTTGTGTGCCGAGACAATAAATGATATAATGAAATCTCTCTCTCTCTCTCTCTCTCTCTCTCTCTCTCTCTCTCTCTCTCTCTCTCTCTCTCTCTCTCTCTCTCTCTCTCTCTCTCTCACACACACACACACACACCATCATCGGACAGTGTAGTGCAGTGCAGTATGGCTTACCGCTACTCTCTACACTTCCTTCGCTTCCTCAGGCGTGGAGCTGGATACCCCCCCTCACAGGCCATCGACACACTAAAAACACTGAACCTATTTCGTAGCCGTGGCCGCCGGGCAGGGTGCTGTGTTCAGCGAGCCATCAATACTATTACGAGTGTACGCCCAGTGACTAATACAGTACAGCATAGCGAGTACAAACACTTTGAAGTGCCGCGCGTGTGGTACAACCTCCCCTCAGTGCTGATGTCGAACGTCACCTCCCTGAACAACAAGCTCGACGTGGTTATTACCACAGTGAGAACCATCAACCCGGACATAGTGGCAATAACGGAACCCTGGCAAGTGACCCCAGAGCTGTGCCAGGTGGACGGGTACAGTGTGTTTTCCCGCCTCAGAGAGGGCAGGAGAGGCGGTGGAGTACTAGTGTGGTGCCGAAACACCTTCAACCCCTCAGTGCTCGATGTGGACGTTCCCGATGAGGTGGAGGTGGAGCCACCCCCTCCCGCCGCCCCAGCCAGGTTGACACCATTATTCTATGTACAGTGTACCATCCACCCCGCTCTCCCTCCGGCCCTGCGTTAGTGAACCATCTCATCAATACAGTGGACGCTACACGTGTTAGGTACCCCGGCGCTAAGTTCGTGTTGTGTGGGGACTTCAATGAACTAGACATTGCGGACGTTACCAACCACCTGTGCCTCACACAACTTGTTAATTTTCCCACGCACGAAAGGAACACGCTGGACCTTATCCTCACTGACCTGACGGACTGGTACTCCCCCCCTCAGCCCCTCCCCCCCATGGGCCGAAGCAATCACACCTCAGTCCTGTGGACGCCCTCCCCTACCATCTCACGAAGGTGCGAAACGGCCAAGAGGACCACCCGCCCGACACCTGACTCCAAGATTAGGCAATTTGGGCAGTGGTTGGTGGGCTATCCTTGGGTCGGGGTCCTTACCGTTCGTGACGTCACGGAGAAGTGGAACAACTACCTCGCCACCGTCACTCAGGCGTATCACCACTTCTTCCCCACCAAGACACAACACACCCACCCAGCCGACCTGCCTTGGATGACCTCCAGGATTAAGGCCTTAATGTAGCAAAGAAACCGCGCCTTCCACACGGACCGAGCAAGATACAGGGCCCTTCGCAACACAGTCATCAGGGAAATCGCAGTGGCGAAGAAGGAGTACTACCCCCAAGAACTACAACACCTGGAGGGCAATAACACCAGCAAGCTGTTCTCCAAGATACGCCATTTGTGTGGTCTGGGCAACCCGTCGTCGGCTTTCCCTTTTCTCCCCTCCTCCTCCTCCCCCCTTGAGATAACTGAACTGATTAACTCTCACTTTTCCTCCATCTGTCAAAGCCTTCCCCCCTTAGACCTTGCCTCCCTCCCCGCCTACCTACCCTCCCCGTCTAATCCTCCCTCTGTGGAGGAGTTTCAAGTTGCCGAAAAGCTCAGATCTCTCAAACTCAAAAGGTCTACCACACCTCTAGATTTACCCATAAAGCTTTATCAGGAGTTTTCCTATGAACTTGCTACCCCCCTTGCCTCCATCATAAATGCCTCCCTCACTCAGAGTAAATGCCCCACAGATTGGAAAACCTCATTCGTCACTCCCATCCCCAAAGTCACCAACCCCACCTCAATGAACTAAGACCCATTGCCATCACTCCAATCCCGAGCCTGCTTTGTGAAGACTTTGTATTTAGCTGGGCATATGATACCATTCATTACAAAATTGATCAGAGGCAGTTCGGCAACGTTAGAGCCTCCTCCACTACACATTGCCTCATTAGTTGCCTTGATTTCATTCTAAAAAACCTGGAAACCAGAAAAACTTCCTCTAAAACTTCCTCTGCCCTCGCCTTTATTGACTTTCGGAAAGCCTTCGACCTGGTTGACCACACCACTGTCATCACCAAGGCCATAAACATCGGCCTGCCCTCCCACCTGACATCCTGGCTGGCGGACTTCCTGACGCACCGGCACCAAGCTGTGCGTCATCAGGGCTGCACCTCCACCCTCCAGCCCCTCTCTGCTGGGGTGCCACAAGGGACGCGCATGGGGCCTCTTTGCTTCCTTATTCTAATCAACAATGCACTGTTAGACACCCCTCATCGCTGGAAGTACGTGGATGATTCTACAGTGGGCATCTCCATCAACAACACAGCCCCTGACTACACGCCCCTACAACACATTCTGGACCGACTGCAGAGCTGGACGCAAGACAACCACGTCACCATCAACACCAACAAGACGGTGGTGATGCATTTTCACACCTCCACCACTGCCATCCCACCGCCAGCCCTGGAGGTTGGCCCTCACCAGCTGCAGGTGGTTGAATCCACCAAACTACTTGGAGTCACCCTGGACAGCAAGCTGAGGTGGGGCAAGCACGTCACCACCATCATCAGGGCTGCTTCCTACAAACTTTTCATGCTGAGGTGGGTAGGCGGTGGCGTAGGTGGTAGCGTACTGGGATCACATTCACCGCGTGATGGACGACGCGGGTTCGAATCCCCGCGCTACCACTCGGATTTTTCAGTCACCGCCGAGTGGCTTAAAACTACCCACATGCTGTAGAGGAAAATTATTATATGCACATTCCCACTATCTCACACTTATCAACGTCCTCCAACAATAATGAAGTGTACATTGTCAGCTTCGTCGTGCACAGTCCTGGAAAATCTTTGCAATGAGAGGCCTGTATTGAAGCTTTTACCTTATGAGACGCCACTTCCACCTATATCTAATTCATTATCAACCTCTTTCGGATTATATCCCTCTCTCTGTTCCTTAACTCCAGTTTCCTTTCCGGCCGTTCTATTTCTGCGGTGGTAGACGGTCACTGTTCTTCCCCTAAACCTATTAACAGTGGTGCTCCACAGGGCTCTGTCCTATCACCCACTCTCTTCCTGTTATTCATCAATGATCTTCTTTCCATAACAAACTCCTCTCCACTCATACGCCGACGATTCCACTCTGCATTATTCAACTTCTTTCAATAGAAGACCATCCAAACTGGAAGTACATGACTCCAGACTGGAGGCTGCAGAACGCTTAACCTCAGACCTTGCTATCACTTCCCATTGGGGTTGAAGGAACCTTGTGTCCTTCAATGCCTCAAAAACTCAATTTCTCCACCTCTCAACTCGACACAATCTTCCAAACACCTATCCCCTATTCTTCGACAACACTCAGCTGTCACCTTCTTCAACACTAAATATCCTCGGTTTATCCTTAACTCAGTAGCTTAACTGGAAACTTCACATCTCCTCTCTCACTAAATCAGCTTCCTCGAGGGTGGGCGTTCTGTATCGTCTCCGCCAGTTCTTCTCCCCCGCACAATTGTTTTTTTTTTTTTTACAACAAAGGAGACAGCTCAAGGGCACAAAAAAATAAACAATAATAAAAAAAAAAGCCCGCTACTCGCTGCTCCTACAAAAAAGAATCAGAAGAGGTGGCCGATAGAGAGGTCAATTTCGGGAGGAGAGGTGTCCTGATACCCTCCTCTTGAGAGAGTTCAAGTCGTAGGCAGGAGGAAATACAGATGAAGGAAGATTGTTCCAGAGTTTACCAGCGTGAGGGATGAAAAAGTGAAGATGCTGGTTGACTCTTGCATAAGGGGTTTGGACAGTATAGGGATGAGCATGAGTAGAAAGTCGTGTGCAGCGGGGCCGCGGGAGGGGGGAAGGCATGCAGTTAGCAAGTTCAGAAGAGCAGTCACCATGAAAATATCGATAGAAGATAGAAGGAGAGGCAACATGGCGGCGGAATTTGAGAGGTAGAAGACTATCAGTATGAGGAGAGCTGATGAGACGAAGAGCCTTTGACTCCACTCTGTCAAGGAGAGCTGTGTGAGTGGACCCCCCACACACATGAGATGCATACTCCATACGAGGGCGGACAAGGCTCCTGTAAATGGATAGCAACTGAGCGGGGGAGAAGAACTGGCGGAGACGGTACAGAACGCCCAGCCTAGAGGAAGCTGATTTAGTAAGAGATGAGATATGAAGTTTCCGGTTGAGATTTTGAGTTAAGGATAGGCCTAGAATGTTTACTGTTGAAGAAGGTGATAGCTGGGTGTTGTCAAAGAATAGGGGATAGGTGTTTGGAAGATTGTGTCGAGTTGATAGGTGGAGAAATTGAGTTTTTGAGGCATTGAAGGACACAAGGTTCCTTCTACCCCAATCGGAAATGATAAGGGGTTTGGACAGTATAGGGATGAGTATGAGTAGAAAGTCGTGTGCAGCGGGGCCGCGGGAGGGGGGGAGGTATGCTGTTAGCAAGTTCAGAAGAGCAGTCAGCGTGAAAACAGCGATAGAAGATAGCAAGAGAGGCAACATCGCGACGGAATTTAAGAGGTAGAAAACTATCAGTAGGAGGAGGAGAGCTGATGAGACGAAGAGCCTTAGACTCCACTCTGTCCAGAAGAGCTGTGTGAATGGAGGCACATGCTAACGTAAGATGCATACTCCATACGAGGGCGGACAAGGCCCCTGTATATGGATAACAACTGCGCGGGGGAGAAGAACTGGCGGAGACGATACAGAAAGCTCAACCTCGAGGAAGCTGATTTAGCGAGAGACGAGATGTGAAGTTTCCAGTTGAGATTTTGTGTTAAGGATAGACCGAGGATATTTAGTGCTGAAGAAGGTGACAGCTGAGTGTTGTCGATGAATAAGGGATAGGTGTTTGGAAGATTGTGTCGAGTTGATAGGTGGAGAAATTGAGTTTTTGAGGCATTGAAGGACACAAGGTTCCTTCTACCCCAATCGGAAATGATAGCAAGGGCTGAGGTTAAGCGTTCTGCAGCCTCCAGTCTTGAGTCGTGTACTTCCTGTTGGGATGGCCTTCTATTGAAAGAAGTTGAATAATGCAGAGGGAAGTCGTCGGCGTATGAGTGAACAGGACAGTTTGTTATGGAAAGAAGATGAAAAACATGAAGAGAGTGGGTGATAGGACAGAGCCCTGTGGAACACCACTGTTGATAGGTTTAGGGGAAGAACAGTGACCGTCTACCACCGCAGAGATAGAACGTCCGGAAAGGAAAGGCTTTCGATATGTCTAGCGCAACAGAGAGGGTTTCACCGAAACGGCTAAGAGAGGATGACCAAGAGTCAGTTAAGAGAGCAAGAAGATCGCCAGTAGAAGGCCCCCTGCGGAACCCATACTGGCGGTCAGATAGAAGGTTAGAAGTGGAAAGGTGCTTTTGAATCTTCCGGTTAAGGATTGATTAAAAAAATTTAGATAGACAAGAAAGGAAACTATAAGGCGGTAGTTTGAGGAATTGGAACGGTCACCCTTCTTAGGCACAGGCTGTACAAAAGCAGACTTCCAGCAAGAAGGAAAGGTAGATGTTGATAGGCAGAGACGAAAGAGTTTGACCAGGCAGGGTGTCAGCACGGAAGCACAGTTTTTAAGGACAATAGGAGGCACTCCATCAGGTCCATAAGCCTTCTGAGAGTCGAGGCCAGAGAGGGCATAGAAAATATCATTAGGAAGAATCTTAATAACAGGCATAAAGGAGTCACAGGGGGATGAGTAAGAGGAATATGCCCAGAATCGTCCAGGGTGGAGTTCTTACAGAAAGTCTGAGCGAAGAGTTCAGCCTTAGAGATAGATGAGACGGCAGTGCTGCCGTCAGGGTTAAGGAGAGGACGGAAAGAGGAAGAAGTGAAATTGAAGGAGATATTTTTCGCTAGGTGCCAGAAGTCACGGGAAGAATTAGAAAAAAGCAAGGTGTTGACATTTTCTATTGATGGAAGAGGTTTTGGTAAATCGGAGAATAGATTTGGCACGATTCCGGGGTGAAATGTAAAGTTCATGATTAGTAGGAGTGCGAAGGCTCTGGTACCTTTTGTGAGCTGCCTCTCTATATTTAATAGCACGAGAACAAGCATGATTAAACCAAGGCTTTTTAGCATGAGGAGTAGAGAAAGAACGTGGAATGTATGCCTCCATTCCAGAGACAATCACCTCTGTGATGCGCTGGGGACACACAGAGGAGTCCCTCTCCTGGAAGCAGTAATCATTCCACGAGAAGTCGGAAAAGTACATCCTCAGGGCGTCCCACCGAGCTGAAGCAAAATGCCAGGGGCATCGCCTCTTCGGTGGGTCCAGAGGATGAACTGGAGCGATAGGACAGGATACAGAAATAAGGTTATGATCGGAGGAGCTCAACGGAGAGAACAGTTTGACAGAGTAAGCAAAAGGATTAGAGGTAAGGAAGAGGTCTAGAATGTTGGGCCTGTCTCCAAGACGATCGGGAATAAGTGTAGGGCGCTGAACCAACTGCTCTAGGTCGTTGAGGAGAGCAAAGTTGTAGGCTTGTTCACCAGGCTGGTCAGTGAAAGATGACGAAAGCCAATGCTGGTGGTGAACATTGAGATCTCCCAAGATGGAGATTTCAGCGAAGGGAGAGTGCGTCAAGATGTGCTCCACTTTAGAGTTCAAATAGTCAAAGAATTTAACATAGTAGAGTTAGGTGGGAGATAAACAGCACAGATGTAATTAGTAATAGAATGACAATGAAGTCTTAGCCAGATGGTGGACAATTCAGAAGAGTCAAGGTCGTGGGCACGAGCAGTAAGTAGCGGGCTTATTTTTTCATTATTGTTTACAATTATTTTCACGCCCTTGAACTGTCTCCTTTTCTGTGAAAAAAAAAGGATGATTAGTTTATTCTACAGACGATGTAACAGATATATATGTAACAAGTGAAAAACTTTTCAGAGAATTTATGGCCATCACAAAAACCCATTATTTTACACTGGTGGGAGTGAATTTCCATAACGTGGTAAGTAAGTCTTACAAACTTATGTCAGATTCCGGGTTGATATGTGGCCTTAGGCCACTCGGCGGTGACTGAAAACCCCTAGCTGTGGCGGCGGGCTGGAATCGAACCCGCGTCCTCTAAGATTCGGGGCTAGCACGCTAAACACCCAGCCACCGCCTTTGTGTCTTCATGTGTGTGTGTGTGTGTGTGTGTGTGTGTGTGTGTGTGTGTGTGTGTAAAAGACACTAATATTTATTAAAGGATCATGAAATTAGGAACACAAACATATTATACAGAAATACATTCCGCTTGAAGTGTGTGTGTGTGTTTTTTTTTGTTTTTTACGTTGTTGCCTATTGCGCCGGTAGGCATCTTCCCGGTGGGGCCTGATGGTCGGCCCAAGGCTTCTTCCAGGTGGGGCCTGATGGTCGGCCCAGCCCGTTCTGGCGCAGGCGAGTGTTTATAGTGGCGCCATCTTGCATTGGCTCATGCTGCCCCCCGGAACTCGTTCTTGATTCGCTTGGACGGCTTCCTCTAGAGTCCGGGTTGATGGGTGGTCTTCAGGACAGCATGTGGGTAGTTTTAAGCCACTCGGCGGTGACTGAAAATTCCGAGTGGTAGCGTGAGGATTCGAACCCGCGTCGTCCATCACGCGGCGAATGTGGGTCCAGTACGCTATCACTTCGGCCACCGAAGAGAGAGAGAGAGAGAGAGAGAGAGAGAATCAATTCCCACATTTTAGATAGGCAGGTGTATTTCAAACCTATCTGTCATGCAATTATGTCATCGAGGGTACAGAGAAGGAGAGCCCGACACTGCTGCTTCTCTACCTCACTGTCGAGACCAAGGAGATTTCTCATTATAAGTTTGTTTTCCCATGTTAATAATTTACACTTTTTTTTTTTGTATGTCCGAGTATGTGTTTATTTTCTTGTCAGAGAAACTAAATTCAATATTAGAGATGATGAATTAATGTTTCTTTAAGGTAAATTCTTATATTTCCAGCATTATTGTTGCTTTGTGTTTTTATTTCTCCAAGGAAGATGCCACTCGCCTCTTGTAACTACAAGGATGTTGAGTTTCATACAGATACTAAGTATATAGCCTATAGTGTTACTGGTATTGTTACTGATAGTTTTATCATCATCATTGTTACTATTATTATTATTTTTATTATTTGTATTAATGTTATTATCATTATTATTATTATTATTATTATTATTATTATTATTATTATTATTATTATTATCATAATCATCATCACTACATTTTATAATCATTAATAATTATATTATTATTATTATTATTATATTTATCAATATCATTACTACTGTGATCGGGGAGAATTAGCAGACGCAGTCTAATTTTAAAACGCTTCTAGTCACACACTCACCTTCCCTGCCTGGGATGAAGAGCTCTGGCGACATCCACGGCTGCCTTCATCTTCTCGTTGTCCACGCCGGACAAACGAAGGTTTACATCATGCACATCATATGGGAGCGCAGTAAGAGAATCAGTGCTCACTGCAGACACGGGGACGTGGAGATCTGCAACCAATTATTGTGTGTCACCACCATCACCGCCACCCAAGCCACCATTACCATAACTACCATTATCGTTGCCACCACCACTACTACTTTTTTTTTTACAGCTACGGAGACAGTTCAAGGGCGTAATGAAAAAAATGAAAAAGAGGCCCGCTACTTACTGCTCCAGAACAGAGGTTAAAGGAGTGTTCAAAATCAAAGGTCAATTTCGGGAGGAGAGGTGTCCTGATACCCTCCTCTTGAAATAGTTCAAGTCATAGGCAGGAGGAAACACAGATGAAGGAAAATTGTTCCAGAGTTTACCAGCGTGAGGGATGAAAGAGTGAAGATGCTGGTTAACTCTTGCATAAGGGGTTTGGACAGTAAAGGGATGAGAATGAGTAGAAAGTCTTGTGCAGCGGGGCCGCGGGAGGAGGGGAGGCATGCAGTTAGCAAGTTCAGAAGAGCAGTCAGCATGAAAATATCGATAGAAGATAGAAAGAGAGGCAACATGACGGCGGAATTTGAGAGGTAGAAGACTATCAGTATGAGGAGGAGAGCTGATGAGACGAAAAGCCTTTGATTCCACTCTGTCAAGGAGAGCTGTGTGAGGGGACCCCCCTCCACACATGAGATACATACTCCATACGAGGGCGGACAAGGCCCCTGTAAATGGACAGCAACTGTGCGGGGGAGAAGAACTGGCGGAGACGGTACAGAACGCCCAGCCTAGAGGAAGCTGATTTAGTAAAAGATGAGATATGAAGTTTCCAGTTGAGATTTTGAGTTGAGGATAGACCGAGGATGTTTAGTGTTGAGGAAGGTGATAGCTGGGTGTTGTCAAAGAATAGGGGATAGTTGTTTGGAAGATTGTGTCGAGTAGATAGGTGGAGAAACTGTGTTTTAGAGGCGTTGAAGGACACCAGGTTCCTCTTGCCCCAATCGGAAATAATAGTAAGGGCTGAGGTTAAGCGTTCTGCAGCCTCCAGCCTTGAGTCGTTAAGTTCCTGTTGGGTGGGTCTTCTATTAAAAGAAGTTGAGTAATGCAGAGTGGAACCATCGGCGTAGGAATGGATAGGACAGTTCGTTTTGGAAAGAAGATCAGCAGTGAACAACAGAGAGTGGGAGATAGGACAGAACCCTGGGGGACACCACTGTTAATAGGTTTAGGGGAAGAGCAGTGACCGTCTACCACAGCAGCAATAAAACGGTCAGAAAGGAAACTGGAGATAAAGGTACAGAGAGAAGGATATAAACCGTAGGAGGGTAGTTTGGAAAGCAAAGATTTGTGCCAGACCCTATCAAAAGCTTTTGATATGTCCAGCGCAATAGCAAAGGTTTCACCGAAACGGCCAAGAGTGGATGACCAAGAGCCAGTTACGAAGGCAAGGAAATCACTAGTAGAATGCCCCTTGCGGAACCCATACTGGGGATCAGAAAGAGGGTCAGAAGTGGATAGATGCTTAATAATCTTCCTGATTGGTTGAAAAGCTTAAGATACAAGGAAAGTAAATCTATAGGATTGGAACGGTCATCCTTCTTAGGCACAAGCTGTAAGTAGGCGTACTTCCAGCAGGAAGGAAAGGTAGATGTTGACAGACAGAGGCGAAAGAGTTTGACCAGGCAGGGTGACAGCACGGAGGCACAGTTTTTAAGGACAATAGGAGGCACTCCATCAGATCCATAAGCCTTCTGAGGATTGAGGCCAGAGAGGGCATAGAAAATATAATTTTGAAGAATCTTTATAACAGGCATAAAGGAGTCAGAGGGGGGATGAGGAGGAATAAGCCCAGAATCGTCCAGAGTGGAGTTTTTAGAAAAAGTTTGAGAGAAGAGTTCACCCTTAGAGATAGATGAGACGGCAAGACTGAGGAGTGGAGGGAAAGATGAAGAAGTGAAGTTAGAGGAGATGTTTTTGGCTAGATGCCAGAAGTCACGGGAAGAGTTAGAGAAAGCAAGGTTTTGGCATTTTCTATTAATTAAAGAGTTTTTGGTTAGTCGGAGAATAGATTTGGCACGATTTCGGGCAGAAATGTAAAGTTCATAATTAGCATTAGTTTGAAGGCTCTGGTACCTTTTGTGAGCTGCCTCTCTATCATTGACAGCACGAGAACAAGCGTGATTAAACTATGGCTTTTTAGCGTGAGGAGTAGAGAAAGAACGAGGAATGTATGCCTCCATTCCAGAGACAATCACCTCTGTGATGCGTTGAGCACACACAGAGAGGTCTCTATCCTGGAAGCAGTAATCATTCCACGGGAAATCGGAAAAGTACATCCTCAGGTCGTCCCACCGAGCTGAACCAAAATGCCAGAAGCATCGCCTTTTCGGTGGGTCCAGAGAGTGTACAGGAGCGATAGGACAGGATGCAGAAATAAGATTGTGATCGGAGGAGCCCAACGGAGAGAACAGTTTGACAGAATAAGCAGAAGGGTTTGAGGTAAGGAAGAGGTCTAGAATGTTACCTCTACTACCACCACCGCTATCACTATCACAATCACCACCGCCACCGTCCTCACTACCACCACCATTACCGAAACCACCATCACCCCAACCTCCACCATTGCAACCATTCTTTCCAACACTGCCACCACCATCATTATCCCAACTAGCATAACATCCCTACCATTGCTGCCACCATCTCCATAAATACTACCGCCACTACCATCAGCGCCATTGTCACTGTCATCATCACCTATCATTACCATCACCACCACCATTACCATATGCCATAACTACCACTGCCACTAACATCACCATTATCACTAACACTACCATTACCCAACCACTAACACCACCACTACCCAACCACTAACACCACCACCACCACATTCACCCCCCCCCCATCACCATCACCATCTTTACCACATTTAGCACTAAGACTACTTTCATCACCACCACCAACACAAGCACTACCACCACAATCACCATTATCAATACCATCACCACCACAACTACCACTGCCACGACCACGCCACCAATAACAACAGCAACGAAAAGAACATGATCACTACTACCGTTAACACCACTATGATCACTACTACCACCAGCACCACTGCCACCACCATAACCACCACTCACCACTACCACAACCACTGCCACTGCTATAATTATCACCCATCACCATCACCACAATCAACGCAATGGCCCCCGCCACCATTATCACCACCACCACGGCCACCACCATCACCACCACGGCCACCACCATCACCACCACAACCACCACCATCACCACCACAACCACTTGCACCACAACCACCACCACCACGGCCACCACCATCACCACCACGGCCACCACCATCACCACCACAACCACCACCATCACCACCACAACCACTTGCACCACAACCACCACCACCACGGCCACCACCATCACCACCACGGCCACCACCATCACCACCACAACCACTTGCACCACAACCACCACCACCAACAGCACCACTATAATCAGCGACCCAACCCTTATCACTACCACCACCACATCGGCTATCCCTCCCATTTTCACTAACACCACCACCATTATCACAAGCACCACCATTAATGCCACCACCACCAGCAACTATTCTTAGTACCACCACCACTGACACCACCGAAATAATGACTACCACCAACCTTAACCATCATTGCCACCAATATCATCACAACTACCACCACTACTGTCATCATATCGTTACCACAATCAATACTGCCACAACCAACATTATCACTACCGCCTACAACAACGCCACTCATAGCTCCAATCTTAATTACTACCACTAACCCCCACAACAACCACCACTACCGGCACCACAACTATTATCAATACCACCACTACCACTACCATCAACACAACCATTATCGCTATCAGCACCACTATCAACATAACAACCAACACCATTATTAAATTTCGAGAGGCGGTGGCCGAATTTTCAGAGTGTGGGCGTGGTGAGCCCATGGACATAGGTTGAGTTCCGCCGAAACACGATGATTTTTCAAACCATCGCCGAGTGGCGGAAGATCACCCACATGCTGCCTAGACCTTCAATCAACTCGAACTTCAGCGACTTTCTTCAAATGGAGCACCGAGGATAGCATAGGCCAAGCAAAAGTCATATATCACGGCAGTCACTAAATAAAATTATCCTGCGCCACTTACGGGCTTGGGTCGCCAAAGAGACCCCTCAGAATAGCCTACCGGCATCATCTAAAAAAAAATTAACTACCACAACGACCATTATCATTACCACCACCACCAACAGCAACACCACAACCTCTGCCACCTTCCCCTTTATTACTAATATCACCATCACCACGACCATTATTATCACTACTGCCATTTCCACCATTATCACTACCACGTCCAGCACCATTATGATTGCCACCACCAACAACAACACTGCCATCACCAACATTATTACCAATACCAACTTCATTGCCACCACCACCATTATCACCACCAGCAAGACTGCAAATACCGAAATCATTTCCCTATTACCACCATCACCACAACCAATAAAAACTTATTTTGCATCATCACCACCACCACCTTTATCACTCTAACACGACCACCACTGCCACCACCACCATTATCATCACCAGTACCACCACCAGAACGGCTACTACCACTATTAACACTACCCCTACCCCCAACCACTGCCACCACCAACATTATCTCCATCGCCACCACCACCAACACCTACATTGCAGCACCAACATTATCGCTACAAATTCCACTATCACCAATGCCACCACTACCATTATGGATCATACAACATAACTGAAGACTCACCCAAAAGACGTAAGTTAGGGAGAAGAACGCGGATATGTTCCAGGGCCGGCAGCAGGCTCTGCGCGTGGCCATCTCCCGCCACCACCAAGGCTAGAGCCCAGAGGCCTTTTGGGAGTAGCGTCAAGTGATCAGCGTCCAGGTGGCCCATGAAGTAGTTCAGGTCATTTCTGTAAAAGTGCATATCTGTGGTCACGGCCGTCTATGTGTAGGAATACGAATAATTCACGGCGAGACACGAGCAGTAGTCTCTCGCAACGGCAACACTCACAAAATACGCAAAACACGAACGATTACAGAACACCGACAGCAACCGACACAAGAAGAGAGAGAGAGAGAGAGAGAGAGAGAGAGAGAGAGACGTAATTGATCGATAAGTAATTGATAGACAGATGGACATATACAAATAGATAGGCATGGAGGTGAAGTGGCAAATAGACAGATAGAGATTTAGGCTCACCTGGGAAGTTTTTGCAGCAGGGGAAAGGAGGAAGTGTCTGGGCGAGGATGTTGAAAGTGGTGCTTCAACGTTAAGTTGATTAAGACATTGTGACTAAGGCCTGAGGACAAGGTTTCTATCCCACTTTGATCCCTCTTCAGCGTTATGAAGACATTCTTACGATGGATGTGAGGCAAAAGAGCAGTAGCGATGTGCAGTGTACTGTCATCTACAAACAGACCTTTATTATGATCACTGTTTATATGGTGTGCTACTCTTCGAATGGCGTTGATATTGACCTCAGTGTCCGCCAACACATACATCCAGATTTCCGTTCTCATTCCAGACTCCTGTAACAAGTCCACGGTTTCCTCTACCGCCGTGACATTGGGATTACCGTGATAGCTCAACAATCCAAGTAGATGAGACAACGTGTTATTTAGAGTAAAAAGCTGTAAGTTTTGTCCTGCTGTGGAGTCAAGTAGGTGGCGGATGTCTCCCGCTTTGTAGTTGTTGTTGAGGCGTTCATGAATGTGCCAGGCTGCGAAAAAATCTTGCAGGCCTTTGTGTGGAGCGTGGTACTGTGCTGTCCTCACCCCACCCACCTCTGCTTGCCGCAGAGAGTAGAAGGCCGCTAATGTGTCCTGCACTGGCAGGTCCTTTGCCTCACAGAAATCTGTCAGTTGTATTATATCATCATCACTGAGATATATTTTGCTGTGAATGATCCCATTCAAGGCAATTTTATAGCACTTCAACAAAAAATGTTTAATTCTTATCCCGAGGAGAGGTTCTTTGGGTACTTTTGGACTACCAGCCAGTCTGTGCCGCAACTTCTCCACACACCAGTCCAGGATCTTCTGATACAGCTTGGTCTGGGTTATGGTGGTCGTCAGTTTTTGAGGCTCGATATAGAAAAAAGTAACAAAGAAGAGAATATTAAGAGGCAGTCGAAAGATCTGCCTCCAGGCTACCTCTTCCATCACCTGCCTCAGAAGGGGCTCGTCTCCAGGGATATTGACACACAGCCAGCGGTAGTGTCGTACTGCTAACTCCGTCCTCTTATCAACAGAAATGCCCTCAAGCTTGAGGTGGGAAAGTTTGTAGGTTTTGGGCGTATTTGCCTTCATAGTTTGTATGGCTTCTGGACGGGATGTTGCAAGTAAAGTGAATTCGGGACAGTATTCACATTGGTTCAGGATATCTCTGACGAGGAGGTGTGAGGCATCGTTCATCTCATCGAGTGCATCGATGATGATAAGGACGCTGGTGCGCTTCAATAAAGGCATTACTAGGCTGCCATACCTGGAGTGGGTTTCTGCCAGGAGCCTCATCAACAAACCCTCAAAGGTGGGACTGCTCTCTGTTCGACATACGACCCATAAGATAAGGTGGTAATAGTCCAGCCCCTCCATGCGGCGACCACTCTTCTCCTTTAAGTACTCAGAAAGAATATATGTAAGGAGGGTGGTTTTTCCACTGCCGGCATCTCCCTCTACTAGTATGATATGTGGCGATGATGGTGTACTTCTACCCTGGGAGAGAGTTAGTAGCTTCAAATGATCGATATTCTTCTTTTCATTTTTTTCTTCTTGAATTACAATATCTGAAAATATATCCTGAACTTCAACCCAGTGATTTTCTTGGCCGCTGAGAAAGTAAAGTGGGTCAAGGAGCTTGGCACTGCTAAGTTTTTGTTTGAGTTCTTCATCAGCCTCCTTCCGGAAATGTGGTAGTAGATCACCCACTGATCGTCTCAGTATTTCATCCTCGCTAAGCTTTTCGTCCCTGATGTCGTTGACTATTTTTTTAATTTCGTTCTTCTTCCTGTCACATTCGACCCCATCAGTGTTATACTTCACCTTCGTGGCTTCTAAAGTTTTAATGAAGTCATCTTGAAGCTCATCAATTTTTTTTAGGAATTCTGTTTCATCCATGTCTTTCTGTGCTCCATGCACCACTTCATTTCTTGTGTCCTTTATCTTCTTGATCAGAGACTGAGCCTGGTGGTTAGCAGGATCATCCCATCCTTCACATCCCTCTGTGATCGCTTTCCAGAGCAAGCTAATATCAAATTTGCTACATGAAGCATCATTCCTGATCAAATCCTTCTGAGTCTTATCAAAACACTTTCCTTTATGCTTAGTGTTCTTGTATTTGGCCGTCGAGGTGCCAGGAAGCTTGTCAAGGTACTCGATGAAAGTGTCTTTAGGATTCTTGCCGGGTGTCCCGCACCGGAGGGTATATGTCAACACCTGCTGGCCGGCTGCCTCCAGGACACGCAACAACTTCAAGCGGAAACATACACTTGGCGGGAAGGCCGCCATCTCCTGCCAGTGGCTGCTGGTTGGTGCCAAGGACGTTTGGTTATCTGTAAGAATATACATTGTCTTATTATTTATTTAAGAGGTTTAGATGTTACTGGAAAGCAATCATACAACCATAGGGTAGGGAAGGAAAGGAGAAAATATGATGACTAATTAATCTATTACAAGACAACAAGCAGAGGGAAAGGTCACCGAACACGAGAGAGATGCATGACGATTTTGGTGAAGGATGTAGAAAGATGCCTCAACAACCTTTCACTAGACTTTTAAGCTGCCGGTAAAGGATCAAAGCCCGTCCAGGCGGTGGGAAGGAGAGTTCGGGTCAATGGTGGAAATCACGTTGGTCTCCCCTCATCAGTGGAGTCACTCAGGAGTCAGCGGTGGGACTCATCGACTTTCATCATCTACATTTTACAACAACAATCAATATTCCTGAATAACCACTTTTGCTGAAGCATAAGATTGCTCAACTGTTCAGGTATGGTACGGGGTATGATAGGACGATGAGGCATCACAGAGAAGCATGACATACTATGTACTGAAGCGGTTACAGTAACTGTTACTGTTCAGCATCAACCGGTGCATCACACAAACCGCTGGAAAAATACTATAACGTCTTGCATAACACAATATTACTATACAGTAAGAAATATTCTAGAAACTGTATCCCTTTTTCCGTACTTTTTATCTTTACTCTCCTTACCTGGCAATCTATCTCTGCTATGTTAGACGGTCCCTGTTCTTTTAGACCTATCTAAAGTGGTGTTCCGAAGGCTCTGTCCTATCTCCAACTCTCTGTTATTCATTATTTTCTTTTCCAAAGCAAACTATCCTATCTACTCGTACGCCGATGTATCTACCCTGCATCACTTAACATCTTTTAACAGAAGACCCTCCCAACAGGAATTGCAAGGTTCTAGGCTGGAGGCTACGGAAAGCTTACTCAGACCTTCCTACCATTTTCGATTGGGCAAGAGGTATCTAGTGTCCTTTAATGCCTCAAAAATCAATTTATCCACCTGTCAACTCAACACAATCTTCTAAACACCTATACCCTATTCTTCGATAACACTAAACTGTCACCTTCTTCAGGACTAAACATCCTCAGTCTTTCATGTACCCAAAATCTTAATTGAAAATTTCACAATCTCCAGACTTAATAAATTAGCTTCCTCGAGGTTGGGAGTGCTGTACCGTCTCCACCAGTTATTTTCACCCTCACATATACTACTTTTTTTCTTTTTCTTTTTTACGTCGTGGCTTATTGCACCGGTAGGCTTCTTCCCGGTGGATCCTGATGGTCGGCCCAAGGCTTTTTCCCGGTGGGGCCTGATGGTCGGCTCAGCCCGTTCTGGCGCAGGCGAGTGTTTGTAGTGGCGCCATCTTGCATTGACTCATGCTGCCCTTCCGGAGCTCATCTTTAATCCTAGAATCTAGAGTCCGGGTTGATAGGTGGTCTTCTGGACAGCATGTGGGTAGTTTTAAGGCACTCGGCGGCGGCTGAAAAATCCCAGCTTAGTGGCACCGGGCGGGGATTGAACTCGCGTCATCCTCAACGCGGCGCCGTCACGCTATCCATTCAGCCACCGCCTACCCATATGCAAGTGCCTTGTCCGCCTGCGCATGAAGTATGCATTTCATGTTTGAGGACTCCACACACACACAGCCCTTTTGGACCGATTGTAATCAAAGGCTCTTCGTTTCATTAACTCCTCTCCTCTAAGTTTTGAGCCTCTTTCTATCTTCTGTCGATAGTTTCATGCTGACTGCTCTTCTAAACTTGCTAACTGTATGCCTTCCCCCCTTATGGCGCTCGGAGCTCCACTACAAATGACATTTTACTCCACTTTTCCCTTTTCTGTACAAATCTCTTATGCAAGAATTAACCAGTATTTATTATTTTATCCTTTTTAATATATGGAACAGCCTTTCTTCGTTTGTATTTCCTCCTACTTATTACTAAACCTTTATCAGGCAAAGAGTATATCTCTCCACTAAAAATGCTCTTTCTCTTTGCCACTCTTCTCCACTTCTTTACAGGAGTGGTGTTTAGTGGGCGATTTTGTTTTTATTTGTTTTTCCCTTGAGCTGCTTTTTTTTACTATAAAACAACAGCAATGCTGGGAAAATATCTTAACGCCTTGCATAAGACAATATTACATATTACAGGGAAGGGTGGTACACCGTGGACTAAAGCAGTCATTCAGCAATAGATACTGTATAATATCAACAAATGCATCACACACGGTGCTGATACAATACTTCTATTTTACAGCTTATGGCGCCGGTAGGCTTTAATGGTAGGGCCTGATGGTGGGTCTCCAACCCGTTGTGTCGCAGGCAAGTGTTTATAGTGGCACCATCTTGTTCGGCTCATGCTGCCCCCCCCGGAGCTCATCATTGACCCTCTCTTTTAGAGAGATAATCTAGAGCCCGGGTTGATAGATGGGTTTCTGGACAGCGTGTTGGTCATTTTAGGCCACTCGGTGTTAACTAAAAAAATCCCGGCTTTGTATCACCGGACCTTGCGTGAACTCGTGTCGTCCTGGACGCTGCGCCGTCACGCTATCCACTCAGCCACCAAATTGCGTATAAGGGTTAAGCAAAGTCATTTCAACGTCAATATAAACTCAGTGCACTAATAGCTTCTGCTCTTGGAGCCACAGACCGCTGAGAGCGCCTAAGCCAGCAGCAGCAAAGGGTACCAAAGATACAGTCGTATACTATAATAGTGAAATTCGTGAAACATTTCGGTTTGTGTATACCGACAGAAGTGAGTTTAAACGCAAGAAAGTTTGTCCTCTTCGATACCAATATATCAAACGTTGTAGCGACCTGGTCACTACTAACTAACCAATGGAGATGATACGCCCTGGGGCGCTTCACATAACTCACTCGTCGTCCATACCTCAGAAACAACAACAACCATGTGAGCAGGATCGACGTCCGGGAGGCGCACTACGTTCGCAACCGGAGTTGGCGTTCACGGATTAAGCTGGTAATACGCCTCTCCAAGTCACTATTCAGTGATCATGTCTCAAAGTTATACAGTAAGACAGGAGAAACAAGAAACTTGAATTTTCAAACCTTTGTCCGTCTGCATATATATCGACAACGACGTATACTCGTATTGAACGAATCCATGACACCGTGGGACAGGCCAGTCTGTCGAGCGACTTCCTGGTGAGACACACCAAATGCTTAACATACCAAAGCACGTTAAGCTTTTGGTGACTGTATGACATCTTCACCACGTGCATGGACAGACTGAACATGCAAGCCTCCATACGACTGGATCTTGTTTTTGGCCCAGGAGACATTCAGTCCCAGAGGCTTCCCCTTCTCATGCAACACTTCCAGGGCTATTACTAGGACCGCTATTCATTCCACGAGGAGGACTGCATCATCAACAGAAACAAGATCAGTGACCTTGATGTCGCCAACAGATGCTCCGCAAAGCCTTTGATCAACATCTTTGGCTAATACCCTGTCCAAGCAAGTATTGAAATGTGATGGAGAAAGGACGCACCACTGCCTCAATCCTGAATTAACAGAAAAGAAGCCAGAACTTCACACTCTTCACAGCATACTCAGTCTCAGAGGATAGGCCAGTCATCAGGTCAATAATCATTACAGGAGTCCCAGGGATCAGCAGAATATCCCAGACTGTCTCACGATGCACTGAGACAAAAGCCTTCTTGAGATCGCCATTGGCTGCGAGCAACCCCTGTCGATGCTAGGATCCGGTCAATAAATGACTTGCCGAATCCGGATTCCTCATGGATGAGAATATTTTTTTGTATCTACAGCAGAGGAGCGAACACTTTACCTGGCACACTGAGCAGTGTGTTATTACGGCAATTTTTACTCTCCTGTCGGACCTTTTCCTTTTCCAGAGACGGGCAACTAACCCCCTTTTCCATTCAAGAAGAATGGCACCGGACTGCTGCACGATAGACAGCACCGCATCCAGCCCCAAGGATCATGGCTTCACCCGTATACGCTTTCAACATCTTTGCGTTGATATTACGGATTTAGAGCTCGAAAGACAGGTCTAAGGTCGTTAGCATTTAGAGAACCTTCGACATCTTCACCGAGTTATCTGACGTTTCTCTCCTTATCTCTTCTTATAAGTGTTTTAGTCCTTCGTGACAAAAAAACAGTATTGCTTCGAATTACCAGGCAGTCTGACAGCACGATTCTCCTGTATATTCTCCAGTGTTTCCGTCGAATCAACGCCACTCCTAGACCTTGTGTGCTCTCCAATGCACTCCTCGGCAGCTTTGAGAGTTTAGTGTTTAATTAAAGGTATCCCAAAACTCTCCACGTTTCTCCAAAGTGCCAAGCACTTCGGACCGGTTTGAGACTGACACTGTGTACTCCTGAGTACACGCCTAGTCCCTTAGTTTCTCAGATGGAATCTTGGGGGTTGCATTTTGGGAATATTTCGGACGTGATGCGTATCCTCACATTTGCATTAAGTCAATTGTCGGTATTAAAGAACTTAGCACTCATGAAAACCCTAAAGTTCTAGAGGATCATCCAAAGAGTACTGACAAGGATGTAATCGATCTCTTTTACCACACCGCCTGCAAAGCTAAACGAAGACCGACGGCAAAGGTTGCGTCTCTGGAATCAGGAACAAGCAATCCCTCAGCCTATTGAATTTTGCAAAGTTCAGAAGGAGTGACCTGTTTACGTTCATTGTGCCTAAGCCAAGGGGATCAATACATAACTCGTAGCCATCTCTCTCTGTGCCAGTAACTGCATTAAAGTCGCCCATGAAAATAAAGCTGGGTTCATACATGGCCGACTTGGCGTCCCGTTCGGCCCCGTTTCGTCCCGACTAGTGAAGACGGGACAGAACGTGTGGCATCGTGGCCATGGTCGGTGGTAGGCATGGGTGGGCGCATGGGGTCGCCACCGAACGGCGGGACGCGGGAAGCGAGTCGATTTTTTTAGCGTGTTCAAAATATTCGGGGCCGATCGGGACTTGAAGAAATAGGCATAGAACGGGATAACAACGCCATCTGACGGGGTCAGCCGGCGCCAGACAGGGGTTAGCCCCCGACTGGTGGCGTCTGGTTGCAACAGGAAGGATGGAAACTGCAACGATGCACCACACGTGGCATCGCCGCCAAGCAGCGTCATGCCCAAGGAGACTATAATAAAAGATATAGTAGTTTTCAGTAAAGCTTCAGAATGTGCAAGTAAAGCCATATATTGCAGCGGGCGTAAAAGGGCATTTTTAGGGGCTAACTTTACTAATTTTAGGGTACTTGCTTTTAGCACCCCATCCAGAAATATTAATTAGTTGTAATATTATTGTAATTACTTACTAATTAGGTAGATAAATATGTGTTTTCATGGTACATCATATTATTAGGAGTTATATATTTTTCAAGAACAAATTACGGTGTAGATAATAATTCCTAAAGCTGTCTTTATATATATATATATATATAT
The DNA here is from genome assembly GCF_024679095.1 of Eriocheir sinensis. NCBI lineage: Eukaryota > Metazoa > Arthropoda > Malacostraca > Decapoda > Varunidae > Eriocheir > Eriocheir sinensis. Next base: position 156,842 of record NW_026111858.1, on the reverse strand, counting down.
ATATATATATATATATATATATATATATATATATATATATATATATATATATATATATATATATATTTGGGAAGGCGATGGCTGAGTGGTTAGCATGTGGGCCCCGCATTCACCGCGTTCTGGTTGACACTGGTTTGAATCCTCCCCTATCAACTGGGATTTTTTTAGCTACCGCCAAGTGGCCTAAGACTAACCACATGCTGTCCTGAAGACCACCCATCAACCCGGACGCTAGAAAAACCGTCCAAGTCATTCAAGAATGAGCTCCGGGGGCAGCATGAACCAAGAAAAGATGGCACTACTATAAACACTTGCCTACACCTAGACCGCCTCGGATCGACGAACAGGCATCTCTTTCTCTCTCTCCCTCTCCCTCTCTTGCCCTCTTCCTTTTTCCTTCCCTTTTTCTCGCTCTCTCCCTCGCTCGCTCCCCCGCTCTCATTCCATCTCTCTCTCTCTCTCTCTCTCTCTCTCTCTCTCTCTCTCTCTCTCTCTCTCTCTCTCTCTCTCGTTTCTACCCTCCCCCTCTCCCTCTCTCGCCCTCTTCCTCCTTCCTTCCCTCTTTCTCGCTCTCTCCCTCGCTTGCTCCTCTGCTCTCTTTCCACCCCCCCCCCCCCTCTCTCTCTCTCTCTCTCTCTCTCTCTCTCTCTCTCTCTCTCTCTCTCTCTCTCTCTCTCTCTTTCTCTCTCTCTCGTGCGTGACTGCTTTGCCGAACCCAACGTTAAATACTAACCTCTCTCTTGCTCCCTTTTGCTTATCCAGATGGGCAAAAGAAATGTTCATCATGCTCTGGGAACTTCTCAAGTCATTTCTTCACAGGGCACTTGTCCGTCGGCAAGATCTGCCTTTTGAGACAGCAGATGGAAACCAGACTCCTTGAACAAGGTGAGAGACTGACAGCTGGCCGGGAGAAGATTACTGACTTAACACGTACTGTCGAAACCTTGCAAGAATTAATTTATCCTTGCCAACATCGTCGCACTTACTGCCACTGACGCCCCATCACCCGTCGCGCCTGCTTTCCAAGCCCCGCCATCACCCGAAAATATCTCGCCACAGGGGAATGCAAGAGCTTCACCTGACACAGCAGGCTTCACTCCCGTGAGATGAGGAGCCAGACCCGCCACCAGAGCCATTTACCCTACTCAGTGCTTCAGCAGATTTGCCATACTGGAAGAGGACGAGTAGCAAAGCCCTTTTTTGTTGGGGATTTTATGATTCGCCATCAGGTGGTTGAATTCTCAGTAATAGTCCCCCGATTACGAACGACGTCAGCAGGACCCGGTCTGAGGAACTGCTGGACAAGTACCCTAGGCTTATCCAGCCGTACAAGTCTAAATCCCGTAACATTATGATTTTAGGAATTCTACCACGGAACTGGGCGGCGTTTGATTTCCTCACTAAGGCTTTCAGCCTCAACAGCCGCTTACAGACTTTTTGTAGGGAGCTTGACGACGAGTTCTTTAACGCCTGGGACAATCCCTACGGGAAGGGTGAGCTCTTCCATAGGGACGGAATACACCTGTGCCCCATCGGAGCAGCCAGATTCGGAAGGCACCTTAACGACAACAACAACAAAAAACTACTATCGGCTGTGTCCCTCCACCCCCCACCCCCCGTGTAAATAGACGGCATGCAACACAACAAACGCGAAACCATGAACCCACCAGTAACACCACCTCTATTACAATACCTTAAGATAACATGGAAGTCCTAAGTTTCAATGCGCGCCGCATAAGAAACAAGTTTGATGATATGAAATGCATTGTTTCAACAGAAAATTTTGACGTAATTGCTATAACCGAAACATTCATTGACACCATAAATACTGATTTAAGTTCAGAATACAACATAGATGGCTACAGACTCTTCAACAAAGATCGTGCTAACCGTAGAGGTGGTGGCGTCGCCCTTTACGTCAAAAGCTATTTGCAACCCACTGAGAGAACACCAAGACACAGTAACGTTGAACTTTTGTGCGTGTGAATAAACATTGTAAAAATCTCTCTCTCTCTCTCTCTCTCTCTCTCTCTCTCTCTCTCTCTCTCTCTCTCTCTCTCTGTGTGTGTGTGTGTGTGTCACACACCTCCGGGACAATCACTCATAGATGTTGAAATGTACAGCGTTTTAAGACTCACTTAATAACAGCGACTCGCTGATATTAGGAGACTTTAATCTCCCCCATATCGACTGTGCGACACTGTCAGGTACAGAAGGCGAGTCACATGGAATAATTGAATTTTTAAAAGAAAATTACCTAAGCCAAATGGTTATTGAACCAACTCGACAAAATAACATACTAGACCTTGTTATATAGATCCAAAATAACCTAGTCAGTGATGTTACAGTAGAACATCTCAGTTTTTGCGATCATAGATTAGTGCGCACACACAACACAACAGTGGCTGAAAATAAAGTAAAGGTGCCCAATTTCAAAAGAGATAATTTCATAGATATCCGGCAAAAAAATAACAGAAATACAACTACCAGATAATAGCAACGTAAAGGAAGCCTTGTTAAACTATAAAAATCATTTACTCACTCAGCAGAACACATTTGTCCCATTGTCAGGGCCGGATTTCCCATATAGGCTTTCTAGGCTAGCCTAGGTCAGCAGGCTGATAGGGGTGGCAGTTTATGAAAATTGTTACACAATTTGGTATTTTCTTATTTTAATCTTTCCCGGGTCATACCACACTAACCTGCCACTACTGTTTTGGTGGCGCCACTAGCAGCCACAGCTAATGGCGTGTTGTCCTACACAAATGGCAGTGTGGTGAGTTAGGTTTGTCATATTTTCAGGTTTAAAGGTCGCTAATGAGTGACAAGGCGAAGGGACAGTGGACAGACAGTATGAATACCTGAATATATACTATAACACCCACCACATACATGGGGGGGTAGCCCAGGTGCCAGGGCCCCTCTTCACCCACGTGAGACCCAAGTCAGCCTTGGCTATGGCTGCTGACGCAGGAAGGTCGCATTGGTTGACTCAACCCCCCCCACCCCCTGCTCACAGGGGCGGTAACCTCTGGCCTTCAGTGGTATTTTATCGGTCTGAGCAGGACTCGATCACATTACGCGTTAGTACCAGAATGGCAGGCGCGCATGGTACCACTGAGCTAGCCAGAGGCTATACTATATTCGTAGAATGAAGTCCGTTCTAGTGTAGTGACACGACTAACCTGATGGGTGAGCCTCCCATAGCTCCCTCTGCCAGATAGTGTAGACAGCCATGTATCAAAATCATGGTCCCGTAGGAATTTCATGCCCAAATTGAGATAGTGTGTGCTTTCACTTCCTTATGGTTTAAGGTAATGGAAAATGATAGGTAACAAATTTTCCCGACACCCGTAGCCATGGTAACAGCCAAAATCCAACATGGCCGCCGTCGCGCCTGGATGTTTCCAAAAGAGTCACATCTCTGGAAATACTCGACCGGTTTCAATGATGTTGGGATCAATATTAGGGTTTTACAACATTTCTGAGCGTTTGAAAAAGGTTTCACAGCGATTGGGGGTTATGATCAAGCCGAAAACTGTGTTTGATATGGGGAAGTAACTGGTAGAATGAAAAGGTAATTCATATTTTTGTATAAATATATTAATATGCTGATTTTTTTTTTCAGGTTGCCATTCTTAAATATCTGCATGGTGCATGAAATACAGTAGATGTATGGTGACCTGGCTCAGTATCGGCATGGTGCATGAAGTGGAGAAAAGGTGCCCCACTCCAGTCATCATCATCATACACGAAGCATGTCTAATTATATTGAAACACCACCTGTGTGTATTGTATGCAAGAGTGATTCTAAAAAACTTGTTGCCAGCCCTGATGTAGACAAAATACAAGATATATTGCACTATGCTAAACGTCTGGCAAACCTTGGTGAAGTTGCCTTCAGACCCCTATCTGACTTTCTCTCCAGCCTATCAAAATCTGAACTGGAAAAGATTCGGTATCATTCAGACTGTCGTAAGCGAATCGTTAATAAATCACTTTTGGAGAGAGCCGAAAGGAAAAGAGCTCACTTAGATACTCCAACAGCAGCCCAGCCAGCCAAGAGAGGTCGGCCAGCCAAGTCAAGCTCTTCTACAAGTCGTGTTAACAGACATACTGGTGTCATTCCTAAGGAAATATCATGTATATTTGCTCCCCCCACTTCTAAATGTAAATATCATGAAGAACAACTCCACAAAGTTTCCTCCCTGAATCGTGGTCAGTCACTACTAGACATCAAGTTTAACACTATTGATGATCATATTAGGACTTCTCTATCCAGTTTACATCAGCCTGGTGATGCCTTTGCCCAGGAAAAGTGGTACCACAGTAGCTGTCTTCAAGATGCACGTAGAACGTGCTCCCACCATTCTGATCAAGGCAATACTTATGATATGATGAAGGCCATTTCTGATATTCAGATTGTGAAGTATGTTAAGTCTGTATTGATGTACGATGATGGTTTGGTACTGAAAATGGCAGATATCAATGACATTTACCTAGAAATCCTCAAGGAAAACAGCATTGAAAATTTGAAGGACAACCAAAGAAAGCACCTGAAACAATTGCTGAGTGATCGTATCCCCAACTTAAAATTCATTCAGCCACCACAGAGAAATGAGAGTGAACGGGTCATGCTGGCAAAATCTGCTGGGGAAGCTATTGACTACGCAACCACGAAGACCCCAAACGCTATTTTAGAAATTTTGTTAGAAGCAGCAAACATACTGCGCAATGAACTTCTAAAGTGTAGACGTGATTGGAAGTTCTCCAGTGACAATTTTCTTAGTGGTTGGGAAAACCCTCCACTTTCTCAGCTCTTTCTTACACACCTGTGGTACGGGTCTTTTGCTGACAGTGTGTTTGGACAGCGTAATGCAGAGGTAAAAAAATGTGTTGAAATTGGTTGTCAGTTCATGGTTCAAAACACTAACACTGACAGGCAGGTAAAGCACAAATCCCCAAAATAGTGGTTTTGTCCGCCATGTGGAGACACCACTCTCTGTTGGGTTACCTCTGACTATTCATCAGAGAGTTCGTGATAAGAATCTTATACGTGTACTCTCTAGTGTATATCTGGGTACAGGGTATGAACATGTTCTGAACATTACGAAGCGCATTGAGCGTGCAGTAGTTCTCCGTATGTCAGAGACAGGTGGATATTGTCTACCAGATTTCATCAAGAAAGGAATCCACTATTCTTTGCAGTAGATAATATAGATTTCATGGAGGACACTCCATATGGGCAAGATACTCTACATGGAACAGTTATTGTTGTGTGCCAACAGGAGGATGAAAATGCAGAACTTATCAACCCACCCCTGGCCATCCCTGACAAGCTACCATCTAGCCCTCTTCATGTCAATATCAAGTACAAAGATGACCCACTCTTACAGCTGAAACCCATCAAGTTCACTTCATATACAACTGGACAAAGGGATAACATTCTCAAACCATACCAGCTCTTTGATGAAACTTGGGCACTAGCCAATCATATAGCTAATCACAATGATTGTGCTACCCAGTCAAGCAATGTCTCACTTGATACCGCTGCAGAAATTAATCTTGATGACGACTTTGCCCCAGTGAGTACTGATGCTTCTTCATCATCCATCCATGAGAGGATCACCTCATAGCAATTAGAGAGGGAAAGACAACAACGCTTCTTGAAAATGGTCTTGCACCAAGGAGATTAGATATTGCCACAACATCCATTTCTGAGCATGACCATACCCCAACCACCAGTGATGTTGCCATGGCAAGCATCCATAAGGATGACAATGCTGACACCACATATAAAGAAGCCATTCTTAATGTAGCACCTAAGAAAATAAGGAAAGAAAAAAGACAAAAATCTCAGGTCATGCCCACATGGGCTGCAACAAATTCGCTTTTGCAGCCAATGCAGCGTGTTGACCGCACAAATAGTGAAGTGGTTGCCCCTCTTCAAAACACCCCAACAGATTATGCAACATTGTACACTGTGCTCAGTCTTACACAAGAAATATCAGCTGTAGTAATGGGTCCAGAACGAAGCACCATCATTACACTTGACCTTGATTTGTATGAACGAGCTATCAAGATCCAAGAATCAGCAAGTTGCAGTCGCTGGGTTCTCAGAGCGTGAGAATTGCATATATGTTTTGCTGCATTGCATGCCCTTGGCAAGTATGTTGAGGGCAGTGGATTAGATACAATTGCTATTGAGACTGGCATTTACTCCCCAGCAGCCCTTCGGGGTATATATGCAGGCAAAGCATTTAAGAGAGGAGTTGAGTATCATGTCATGAATGTGCTTGCATGTTTTTTCCTCCTGTTCGATGCAGTACTCCTGGAAATGCCAGCTGATGCACCTCTAAGGAAAAAGTGTGAGGAACTCAAGTGTAACCTTCACGACAGGAATGAGTGTACCATTGATTCCTACAATGACCTGGCATCTGACTATGCTAATCAGGTACAGCCTCTAATTTCTAGCATGGATGCTGGGGAGTTAGCTCAGTTCTTGATTAACTACATTAAACAGGTACAATGTCTGCTGCATATAATCAGTGCATGCCGTCAAGGTGACTGGGAAGGATATCTTGCTGCCTTGGACAATCAGATTCAGTATTTTTTCGCCCATGACCTGCATCACTATGCTCGTCTAATGCCTGTCCACATAGCACAAATGAATAAACTTGAAATGGATGACCCCAAAACGTGGGAAGCACTAAAGGAGGGCAACTTTATTGTTAAAAAATCTACCGTTCCCTTCACTGCGCTTTTTGCAGATCAGGCTCTTGAACAAAAAATCAAGGAGTTGAAAGGAATGGGTAGTATAGTGGGTATTACTCACGATAAGGTTTCACTTGACCGAATCATTACCACTCTACCACATATCACTTCCATCATTAGAGACTGGCTGGATGGATTCCCTCGCCTTTCAACAACATCCAAAGCTGCAGAAAAACACTATCAACTCTCTGGTGACATAGCTCAACGTTCAACGAGAAATGCTCTCAAGCTGAAAGAATCCATCCAACGCCACTGTGAAGGCAACCCATTCATCGTAAGAACACCACTCAAGAGCATTGTGTCATCCGTGATGATTCCAGATGCTGCCAAGGTTGACATACTCAATCGAGATAAGAAGGGAATGAATGGTTATCAAAATTTTGTTCACGAACGACTTTTACAGAATTCACCAATGTCTGTCTGGGATCCCATGAAAAAGATGAAGCTCAAGACCTTCTGCACCTGGATGGCAAAGACGCGTGTGACACTAGGAGATAAGGTTATCAAGCTCCGGGAGGAAAGGCAACTTCTTGCCCGGTTCCTAATCATTCAGCAGTCACGGCCTAAACTAGTTCCTCAGTTGTCGGAAACCATTGGCAATTTTGAGATGGCAATCACACCCAGGTCAATGTTTGCACTGGATGGATCACTTCTCATCCCAACAGACAAATCATCCATCATTCATGTTATAGAGGAGGCAATCCCCATCCCGACTGAGATTGACACATCATGCAGAGCAGCTGTTCAAGAACCAAAAGTGACATTGACCCCAACACCTAGCGAGGCAACAACACCAGGAGACACACACAATCTCCTTCCTGACATTCCTGATGATTCTTTTGCTGAACTCCGTGATCATGTAATCATCATTGACGGGATGGCAGTGGTCCAGTCCATGAAGAAAAGTCCAGACATGAAGATATTTCTCAACTTCAAGAATGCCTTTGTCAGAAGAATAACAAGGATGGTAAAAGCTTATGATGAAGCCCATATAATATTTGACAGATATGACATCACTCATTCCTTGAAACGAAAGACGAGGGCCAAACGAGCACAGGGAAATGAGATGGAGTTCGCAGTCCATGATGAGATGGCTATTGCAAAGGTCACACTAAAGGAGCTGTTGTCAGCACCCAAAACTAAAGCACTCCTTTCCAACATTCTTGGTGATGCTATACTTAATGTATTCAAAGAGTCAAATATGAAGGTTGTTGTTGTGAAAAGCACAACAGTCCAAGTCAACTACCCTCACTCCTTAACAGATGTGATGTCCACTCACAACCACGAGGAGGCTGACACTCTGATTCCTTTACATGTGCTCCATGCCATTGGTACCTCCACTGTTAGGAACATTGATGTGTGGTCACCTGACACTGATGTTCTGATCTTGTTGCTGGATCTTGTGGCTAATGGTCGACTAGGGACATTCACTAAGCTCCAGTTGCTGACTGGAAAAGGTAAAACCATAGATCTATTAACATTCCAGAACGTGTCAGGGCTATTGGTCAAGAAAAGTGTCGAGGTCTCATTGGTCTCCACAACTTCACTGGTGCAGACTGGGGTGGGAAATTTGTGGGAATTTCGAAGAAGACCTGGATCACTTCTTACCTGAATTTGCCAGACAATGACCCAATCATTTCTGTTTTCCAACTCTTGGGAAATGGAGTGCTTGCAAACCACGAGCTCATGGATGGTGAGCTGCCTGAAGAAGTGCAGCCTCTTGAGAGGTTCATATGCTCGGTATACAGTCCTTTAGGCCCAACCACAATACCAGCTCTGCGTTGGGAGCTGTTCCGGTCCAGAAACTTAGAGGAGAGAAACTTCCTCCAACAAGAGGAACACTGATGCCACACATTATCCGCACCAACTTTGTGGCTATGCGGGACAAATCCTACACTACACCTCACGCCTGCCTACCACCACTAGAGGAGAATGGATGGATATTTGTAGGAGAAGAGTATGTCCCAGTCCGGTGCCTCTACAAGCCAGCTCCATCTGCTGCCATAGAACTCGTGAAATGTGGTTGTCGGACATCATGTAAAAGTCACTGTTCTTGCCAAAAGAACAGCCTTTCCATCACTGCACTATGCAATTGTTACAGTAACGATTGCAGTAACTTTCATGAAGGCAAAATGATAGATGAGGAAGATTCTGGGGCATGAGTCTAGCTAAATGTGACATGACTGTTAAAATACTGACAAAATAACTAATACTTGAACTGTCCCAGTTTTTTGCTGACTCTGCAGATATAAATTTGTATACCTTATCTGTAATTTTGATTGTGAAAATATATTGCTTTAAGGAGTTTGAATGGTGGTGTACATACTGTAACTGCTATCACTAGTTTTCCCAACTTGCATCCAGTCATAGTTTTACAATGACACCTTTGAATGCATATGTGTATAATGTGAATGTATAGTATGACCAGTAATTATTTTATTATGCTATGTGAAAAGTCTTATCTTTCAGTGGATTTAATTGGTAGTATGTCAGCAATTCTACATTAGGCGTTTGCAAATTATTGGTAATTTACAATGATTTTCATGAATATTTTTGTTTTCTTAAATTGTATTGCTTATAACTTGAAAAAAAACATGTGCAAACTAAACATATTTTTGTATTGATATCCATAGCAAAAACATTACCCTGCAATGAAAAGGTTGGTTTACATGAATGAAGATTTACATCACACTACTACATGCAAACATTGGCTTGCTCATTCGGTGGTTCTCAACATCTGTCACAGGTTACGTCACTAAAGTGAAAGCTGTGAAAATGCACATTCATACCAAATAATCACATAATATGTGCAATTAAATAACTCTCACTTTATATTTTCCTTATTTGTGTTTGAACCCCAAATTATATCACATTAACCTTAGTTTATTACATCATCTTGACTTCCAATCGCTGTGAAACCTTTTTCAAACGCTCAGAAATGTTGTAAAACCCTAATATTGATCCCAACATCATTGAAACCGGTCGAGTATTTCCAGAGATGTGACTCTTTTGGAAACATCCAGGCGCGACGGCGGCCATGTTGGATTTTGGCTGTTACCATGGCTACGGGTGTCGGGAAAATTTGTTACCTATCATTTTCCATTACCTTAAACCATAAGGAAGTGAAAGCACACACTATCTCAATTTGGGCATGAAATTCCTACGGAATTACATCTCCGTCTGCACTAAGAGGGGTACCTCTTTGGCCGACTGGTAAAGGAGTGGCTCTCCCGTTACGCTGGCCGTGGGTTTCATCCCCGGCGCCAGCAAAACCTTTCCTTGTCTGGATCAATTTCTCGTGTGTTTCGTTACACGCAGTGGCCGTGTGGGAGTATAGTAAAAGAAAAATTCTGGCATTTCACTAGGTGTAGCAGATTCTGGAATTTCCGTGAGTGCGGCCCTGCCAGTTCGACCGCCAATTATCAGATTAACAGTCTCCCTACCTATAGTCGGTCCAAATTAGCTTGGCCAATTTGCACCGAGAGGCCCCTACCCCATTCTGGCATAGCTCCGCCCCCCTTTCACCTGATTGGCTGTTGATGACACATCATAGATTGTATCAAAGACACGTACCAAATATATATGACTGAGATAATCTAGCTTCTTTCATGATTAAAAAATATTCGAAACTTAATTGAATAACGACACTCTACTAAAACAATCAATGACATCACCTAAGAAACAAAGTACAATCATAATACTGCAAGTTTTCAAGGGAGAACGGGCCCTGCAAAACGAGCACTGAAGGCGATGATAGTAGGCTATCTATAAAGTAATGCACACTTTCCGTCATTATTTCCTACATAGCTCATTCACATAGACATATCAAATATAATCACATAAAAAAAAATATGTTCAACAATAGCTTCATACAAGTATGAATCATTGTATTGAGGAATAAGTTTCGTATCTGTGGCTGTTGCGCTGAGCGTAACGTAGCCTTGTTATTCAATCAAGCCCCGATACATATCTTTTTAATTCATGAAAGAAGCTAGATTATCTCAATCATATATATTTTGTACGTGTCTTTGATACAATCTATGAAGTCATCAACAGCCAATCAGGTGAAAGGGGGAAGGAGCTTAGCCAGAATGGGGAGGGCTTCTCCACCTGTTTATCTCTCTCTCTCTCTCTCTCTCTCTCTCTCTCTCTCTCTCTCTCTCTCTCTCTCTCTTGTACAGTCGGCTATAAGGAATAGTGTCACACTGTCCAGTAACTTTCGTTCAGAAAGCGACATCTGGCAACCCCTCAACGCGACATGAAAATTATTATATCTTATCGAAATCGTACTGTTGTGGTGATTGGTGGTCACATGTGCACTCTACAAAATTTTAAGAGAGATATTTATCAAAAGTGCCCATCGCTAACGCTTAATAAACATTTTTTCTTTAGGCTCTGTCGTTACATTTTGAAACGAGCTTTTAGTTTCGGTGAAATTTAGTCAAGAGCAATTATAAGTTGTTTATCAAACAATGATACATTTAAAAATATACTGCACTTATTAGGGGAGATTGTTATGCCTTTTAACAACAACAAAATCCTGACAGCCGAGATCTTGTTCTTTATTAAAAATAATATACGTAATAATAGGATATTAACGTTCACATGATGCCGTCGTCGACCGCGGGCTTTGACGGCGCGGCCATGGAGCGCAGAGGTGAAACTACGCTGGAACAGCGGTATTCTATTAAAGCCCTTATGCCTGCAGGCACTGCCCCGTCAGACATATCACGGATATTAAATATAAACAAGATGACAGTTTATAGATGGATGGAGAGGATACAAAAAAAAAAAAAAACGTGAACAGCTTTCCGAGGAGTGATGGGCCGCGGAACGTAACCCAAGAGGAGGAGCAACGCATCATCGATGCCGCCAGGAGAAGCCCTCTCACCACATCAGTCCAGCTCAAGCACAAACTAGGATGTCAATTTGGAGTTCAAACAATCAGAAAGATACTACACAGTGCAGACATACACCACACCGTCAAGCCCTTCCTCTCCCAGGAGAACAAGGAGCGACTAGGATTCGCACTTGAGTATGTTACTGCGGCAGACGACTTTTGGGACAA